>NC_041384.1:367204530-367274945 GCF_002162155.2 Triticum dicoccoides | reverse complement strand
GAGAGAGAGAGAGAGATGGAGAGAAAGTGAGAGGGACCAACAAGGTTTGTGTGTTGGATGCGTGTGACATAATTGAAGATTGTCGGGGAGAGAGATAGAGAGAGAGAGAGAGAGAGAGAGAGAGAGAGAGCAGGAGTCCGGGAGATGGGGAGGTCGCATTTTATGCAGCAAAGACTGATATAAACCATGTTTCGATATAAACTTGCATTCAAATATTTAAATTGGAGAACATGTTTTCTGCAATCCACACATGAATGGATATATGCGTATCTCAAACAAGTTCATTAATTTGACTTTCGACATGTTCATGGAGTACTATAATACTGTACAACATGCTACTCGATTGAGGTGTTCAATTTTGGATTTAGTTCACTATTTTGACCTGGTGAACGAGCTATTTCATTGAATCGAGATATTTCATTTTGGGTTTGATTCCCGTTTTTTAGTGGGTCAACTATTTCTCATATAGTAAATCACTAGCAACGAGCATGTAAAAACACATTACTCCCGAGCATCATCTCTCCATCTAAAAAAGAAGTGTGTCACATCCCCAGCTTCTGGTAATGCACTAGGCTAGACCTCATGTGAGCATCATGTTTAAATTCAAATGAAATTTGAATTGAGGAATTTTCAAAGCCTCAGAATCCTTTAAAAAAAATAACCAACAATTAAATCTTCTCAAATGTGTCCAAGAAAATGTTCCTGTTATTCCATGGAAATATTGGTAAGAGATAAAATTTAAACCAATATTTTTGGAGTCACAGAGATAATTATTTTGGCCATTTGAATTAATCCAATAACTATTTGCTTTGGATTTATATTTAATATATATTAAATATGACTCCAAATAATTCTGGAAGTTTGTGAGTGGCTTTGTATATATTTTAGTAAGCCACATAATAAACTACATAATTTATTAAAATGGTTTAGTATTTTACTAAACTAAAACAAAACAGAACAAAATAGAAAACAATAAATAAAAACAGAAATAGAAAGAGAGAGAAGAGTTTTACCTGGCCACTTACCCGTGCAGCCCAACAGGACCGGCCCAGCGCGGCCCAGCCCACCTCCTTCCCCCCTTGTCCTCTTCTTCCTCTGCCAGTAGGCAGAGGCGAGGCGTGGCGCGCGCCCGAAGAGCGCCGGCCACCTCCTGCTTCGCCGTGGCAGCCTCCCCGACTCCCTCGCGACGCCACGGAGACGCCCTCGCCCCCTGCAGCTCCCCTCTCTCCCCCTGGACCCCATTCCCTCCTCTGTTTCCCTCTCGCGCACACCACCGAGCGGAGCTCGCCGCCATCGTCGCCGTACCCATGGCCACCGGCCACCCCTAGCCTCACCGACGCCCCAGGAAGCTCCGCGGGTCCTCCCTCTACCTCCTCAACGAGCCACGAGGCCCCGGACGTGCCGCATCGCCGCCATCGACGTCGTCTTCTACCTCGGACCCGCCGGCCATCTTCGTCAAATTCGTCGGCTCCGGTGCCTCCCCGAGCTCGCCGAGGCCACCACTTCAACCGCTGTGAGCTCCTGTGCTATTTCCCCTCTCTCCCCGTTGGTTTCCTGTGCAGTAGCCATGCTAGCCACCGTACCGAGCGCCGCCGTCCGCCATGGACGCCGGGCATGGCACTGACGTGCTGTTGCGGCCAGTCCGACGAGCCTAGCGTGCTCCTAGCTGCCCCAGGAGTCCGCATAGCCCCTCAGCCAGCCCCCTAGCGCCCCGTAA
The DNA here is from genome assembly GCF_002162155.2 of Triticum dicoccoides. Lineage (NCBI taxonomy): Eukaryota > Viridiplantae > Streptophyta > Magnoliopsida > Poales > Poaceae > Triticum > Triticum dicoccoides. The sequence continues at coordinate 367,273,228 of NC_041384.1, read as the reverse complement.
CCTCGCTCCGCCCAAACCCGAGCTCCGGCAGCCGCCGCGGCCCCACTCCGGCGAGCTCCGGCCACCCCGCGCCTCCCGCATGCCTCCTTTGGATGCGCGCAAGCAAGGGCAACCCTCTGGTGCCCTTGGCTTGGCCCAAAACCGCTCGCAGCGCCACTCCGGCGAGCTCCCGCCGCAGTTTTGGTCGTCGCCGGCCGAACTCCGGCGACTGCCGACGTGGCACGCCTAATTAGCACTAATGACGCCTGAACACCCCCCCACAGCCACTGACAGTGGGCCCCGTAGTGGGTCAAAGCCCGGGTCAACGCGGGATTAGCCCCTGTGTCACTGACGTGTGGACCCCACACGTCAGGTTTGACCCGGGGCAGCCCTGTTGACTTGCTGATGCAAGCATGACGCAGTGCTGATGTCATAACTCATTTTCTGGATTTAATTTAATTCTGAAATTCCAGAAAATGCCTAAAACTTCAAAAATTCATAGAAATTCAACCGTAACTCCAAATTAAATAAATTATATATGAAAAATTATCAGAAAAATTCAAGGAATCCATCTGTACCATTTTCATGCATGTTTGAACAATGTTTGTCCTCTGTTTTGGACAAAACGTTTAAAGGGCATTTAAATAATCACATATGGAGTTTGAATTTGAATCTTGTATTCAAACCAACTTCATTTAATCTGTTGCTAGTTGCATTAGCTCAAAACACATTCATTTTGCCATGTCATGATCATGCATCATATTGTGCATTGCATTGATTGTGTTCCCTTCTGTGTTGCCGGTATTTGTCCCCTCTCGATAGACGTGATACCGATGATGTGATCGTTGACACTGATGAAGACTCAATGTTATCTTCAGAAGTGCCAGGCAAGCAAAACCCCCTTGCTCATTCCGATACAATCCCACTCTCTCGCTCCTGCTCTCTTTTACTGCATTAGGACAACAACGATTCAACTGTTACTTGCTGCGGTAGCTGAACCCCTTTATCCTCTGCATGACCTGTCATTGCCACAGTAAATAGATTGAAACCCACTAGTATGAGTAGGAGTTGTTTGAGCCCTGTTGTGCCTACTCATTCATGCTTGATTGTCATGCCTGCTACTGCTTAGAGTCGAGTCAGGTCTGATTCATCGGGGATGAATCAGAGGCGTGTGAACATGTCCTACTATGTGTGAGCTAAGTGTGTGAACACGATTTGGTAAAGGTAGCGGTGAGAGGCCATGTAGGAGTACATGGTGGGTTGTCTCATTGAAGCCGTCCTCAGGAACTGAGTTCTGTGTTTGTGATCCATGATTCAGCTACTACCATACATTGGGCCCTGAAATATGACCCCGCTCGACTTCTTATTCACCCTTGTCCTCTGTCCAGGAGTTGCAAGTAGTTTCTGGTGTTTGTAGTATGCTGGAGGCCGTGGACAGCGCTGACCGTAGGGGTGGGCTGTGATGCGGTAGGCACGTGGCCGGGTATACCGGGCGCCCGCTTGGTGTCACGGAACCCTGTTCACATCGTTTGGGGCTGTGAGCGAAACTCCGGCCGGATCTCCTCATGGATGGAACCCGAATAGGCGATAAACCTGGACTAGAGACTTGAGTGTTTAGGTAGGTCGTGGTCTACACCCACGTCGGCTTTCGCTTGAAGTCTGCCGAGCACATGTCGTGTGCAGACGCTAAGTGGTGGAAACATGTATGAAGAAGTACACCCCTGCAGGGTTAACATCATCTATTCGAATAGCCGTGTCCACGGAAAAGGACTTCTGGATTGCTTATATCAGTTCATAGACAAGTGAAAGTGGATACTTTAAAATGCGCAAGATAAGCGTGAGTGCTATGGATGGCGTTCTCGTAGGGAGACGGGAGCGGATCCATAGTGGTGTATTGATATGGTGAATATGTGGACTCGTGTGCGCCACCTCAAAAGAGTTACTTGCAGTCGTAGTTCAGGTTAGCCACCGAGTCAAAGCTGGCTTGCTGCAGTTAAACCCCACCATCCCTTTGTTGATAATGATGCATATGTAGATAGTTCTGATGTAAGTCTTGCTGGGTACATTTGTACTCACGTTTGCCTATTTTATGTTTTTGCAGAGAGACTTCAGTCTCACTAATAGTTCCACGTGGACTTCGACGTTTAGCTTGTTACCTCAGCTACGATCTTGTGCCTCGGCAGGATCTGGTAGATAGTCAGGCTTCTCAGCCTTTTTCATTTATAGATGTCTGTACTCAGACATGATAGCTTCCGCTTGTGCTTTGATTTGTATGCTCTGATTGTTGGGTCATGAGACCCATGTTTGTAATATCTCGCTCCTCGGAGCCTATTGATAAATTACTTGAGTCGTAGAGTCATGTTGTGATGCCATGTTGTATTTGCACATATCAAGCATATTGTGTGTATGTTATTGAAATGCTTGGTATGTGTGGGATCTGACCATCTAGTTGTTTATCTTTAGTAGCCTCTCTTACGGGGAAATGTCTCCTAGTGTTTCCACCGAGCCATGGTAGCTTGCTACTGCTCCGGAACACTTAGGCTGGCCGGCATGTGTCCTTCTTCGTTCCTGTGTCTGTCCCTTCGGGGAAATGTCACGCTTTGAGTACCGGAGTCCTGTTAGCCCGCTACAGCCCGGTTTACCGGAGTCCTGCTAGCCCAGTGCTACAGCCCGGACCCACTTGCTGATGACCGACACGTTCGAAGCTGGGTCATGAATGCCTGTCCCTGTAAGTCTGTGCCACTTTGGGTTTACGACTAGTCATGTCAGCCCGGGCTCCTTATCATATGGATGCTAGCGACACTATCATATACGTGAGCCAAAAGGCGCAAACGGTCCCGGGCAAAGGTAAGGCGACACCGTGGGGATACCGTGCGTGAGGCCGCAAAGTGATATGAGGTGTTACCGGCTAGATCGATGTGACATCGAGTCGGGGTCCTGACATCGTTGGCCATGTAGGAGTACATGGTGGGTTGTCTCATTGCAGCCGTCCTCAGGAACTGAGTTCTGTGTTTGTGATCCATGATCAGTTACTACCACACATTGGGCTCCGGGCGCTCCAAGCCCTCTCGACTTATTAATCAACTTGATCTCTGTCCAGGAGTTGCAACTAGTTTCTGGTGTTTGTAGGCAGTGTTAGTAGTCTACCAAGTGGCACCCGGTACAGGTGGGCTTGGGACAGACTAGGCACAGTGGCCCGGTGTACCAAGTGGCACCCGGATGGTGGGCTTGGGAACCCTGCACACATCGTTTGGGGCCGTAAGCGACACCCCGGCCGGATCTCCTTGCGGATGGAACCTGAATAGGCGATAAACCTGGACTAGAGACTTGTTCGGTTAGTCAGGTCGTGGCCGACTCCCTCGCCCGGCTTCCGCTTGAAGGTTGCCGAGGTACATGACGTGTACAGGGCGGTAAGTGGCGAGAGCGTGTGTGAAGAAGTACACCCCTGCAGGGTTAACATCATCTATTCGAATAGCCGGATTCCTCGGATATGGAAACTTGGACCCCTTGCATAGTTCATAGACAAGTGTAAGTGGATACTCTAAAATACGCAAGATAAGCGTGAGTGCTATGGATGGCGTTCTCGTAGGGAGACGGGAGCGGATCCATAGTGGTGTATTGATATGGTGAATATGTGGACTCGTGTGCGCCACCTCAAAAGAGTTACTTGCAGTCGTAGTTCAGGTTAGCCACAGAGTCAAAGCTGGCTTGCTGTAGTTAAACCCCACCACCCCTTTGTTGATAATGATGCATATGTAGTTAGTTCTGATGTAAGTCTTGCTGGGTACATTTGTACTCACGTTTGCCTATTTTATGTTTTTGCAGAGAGACTTCAGTCTCACTAGTAGTTCCGCTTGGACTTCGACGTTTAGCTTGTTACCTCAGCTACGATCTTGTGCCTCGGCAGGATTGGTAGATAGTCAGGCTTCTCAGCCTTTTTCATTTATAGATGTCTGTACTCAGACATGATAGCTTCCGCATGTGCTTTGATTTGTATGCTCTGATTGTTGGGTCATGAGACCCATGTTTGTAATATCTCGCTCCTCGGAGCCTATTGAATAAATTACTTGAGTCGTAGAGTCATGTTGTGATGCCATGTTGTATTTGCACATATCGAGCATATTGTGTGTATGTTATTGAAATGCTTGGTATGTGTGGGATCTGACCATCTAGTTGTTTATCTTTAGTAGCCTCTCTTACGAGGAAATGTCTCCTAGTGTTTCCACCGAGCCATGGTAGCTTGCTACTGCTCCGGAACACTTAGGCTGGCCGGCATGTGTCCTTCTTCGTTCCTGTGTCTGTCCCTTCGGGGAAATGTCACGCGATGAATACCGGAGTCCTGTTAGCCCGCTACAGCCCGGTTCACCGGAGTCCTGCTAGCCCAGTGCTACAGCCTGGATTCACTCGCTGATGACCGACACGTTCGATGCTGGGTCATGGATGCCTGTCCCTGTAAGTCTGTGCCACTTTGGGTTTACGACTAGCCATGTCAGCCCGGGCTCCTTATCATATGGATGCTAGCGACACTGTCATATACGTGTGCCAAAAGGCGCAAACGGTCCCGGGCAAAGGTAAGGCGACACCCGTGGGAATACCGTGCATGAGGCCGCAAAGTGATATGAGGTGTTACATGCTAGATCGATGTGGCATTGAGTCGGGGTCCTGACAAAGTGGCAAGCTAATATTTCAAATTTTGATTCGAATCGACTTGGTAAGGTAGACGTGGATGCTCGTTCTCGCAAAATTTAAACGAACCGTTAAACATCCTCTGCTCAGTGGAATTCGCCCGAGCAAATAAATGGGAGACGCGAAATTACCGCCCTATGTGGGACACGCATCAATTGGCCCATTGTACATCAAGGGTAGGTTCGTAAATTCATCCAAGCGCGCCTTCTCCTCGGCCGAAATGACATGTGCCGAATAATTCATAAACCATGGTCGGCAAAACACGCTCTCCTCGCCCAAAATAGCTCATGCCCACTATTTCAAAACACGCTCTCCTCGCCCGAAATCGCTCGTGCCCACTATATTTCAAAACACGCCCTCCTCGCCCAAAATCGCTCCCACCCACTATTTGGGGAGAAGCAAAGTTACTCTACTATCCCCGACCCTCAGTACATAGACCCAAGCCGAGAAGCCTAAAGGAAGGGGTAGAACTGTAACTCCCCCTCACATTCCGTAAAACATGGTTCCACTCCCCTCCCAATTCCCCCCCCATTCATACCTTGTGGGTGCCAAATCACCTTCTACCCGGAAGCTCCCTTCTCCCGAGCCGCGAAACCTCAGCCCCTCCTCCCTGGCGCCCCGACCGTACCAATTTCACAGTTGCCCTCCTCCCTAATGCCAGAGACGCTGTCCATTTGCCGTCGTGCACTGGGTCATGTGCCTCTTACTTCGTTCTGCTGGAGCTGCCTCGACGACGGCCGTGTGAACCGTACCGGAGCAGATTCACCCCCGCCATTGTTCATGACGCCAGAGCGGCTCCAACTTCGGATCCATCTAGAGTCCTGGCGCTGCTTCCCCGTAGCCGTCGACCGTCGTGACATCGCTGTTTCCCTGCCACCGGTCGCCACCGCAACCGCGCCGGCCTCACCACTCGGCAGCTAGACCTACCTACTTCACCATGCCGCCAGATAGGTCGCATCCTCATCTCAAATCACATTATTTAGGCGTTAGTTGTCTGAATTTTTATTCTGGGCCAATTGATTCCCAATGGGAAGCTGCACCCCTCGAGGCGGCAAAGCTCCTAGGCTGCCGGTTGGCTGGTGTCTACCATAAGGGTGCGGGGCCGCAAGTTCACCGCGGAAGCAGCTCTTAGATGGCTATCTTAGAGTTGTGTGGGTTAAAGGTACTACTGCCGCCGGATCTGGATGACGGGGAGTCTTTGTGGATTGGCCTGGGGGCGGCGCAACCATGGCAGTGCGGTGGGGCGGGGAGCGGGATTTTGGCTGGGGCCACGGACGGCGGAGGCAGGCTGCTCTGCCGTTGGTCGCTGGCTCTTCGCGGAAGATTCCTAACAGTGTCAGCCGAGAGGCACAAGAAGGTCATCAAGCCATCCGGCGTAGATCGGACAGTACCAAAATAAAATAAAATCATGTGACCCCAATTTTGTCTTTAGTCAACGGACGTGTGACCACTCTTGTACCTTGATTTTGATCTCTTAGTGTATTTCTTCAGATCAAAGAGATGTGTCATTCTTAACATTATGCGTTATCTGCATCTTTAGCCACACCGTCTTCCGACTCACCACAGCTGCTCCAACAAGGGAAGCGTACACCAGAAGGGAGCTATAATCCCCACTCAACAGTTCCCTGCATCGAATGCGCGTGCCCGACATGGGCAGCCACAACATCTACAGGGCCATCGACAAGTCAGCACATGATGCTCACTCCTATGGATGGCGGCCAGATAGGTTGTACCCTCATCTTACTTGTGTGCAACATTTATGGCTTTGTTATTCATCTAAGCATGGAAAATAGATATCACATTTCATTGTATATTCATGATGATCTCTTACGGGTCTTGTTCAGGAGTTAACGATGTTCCATAGTTCAGCTAAGATACTTCTTCTTTAGGTAACGTTGTTCCATAGTTATCATCCATCAGCCAATGCTATCCCACAAGCTGGTGATTATAGTATTATACCACTTCTAGTATTACCTATAATGTTCTTTAATACTTTTGTGTGCCATCTAGTTAATCTCGAGTACAAACGATACATATTCTGTAGCTTTCATCTATGTTCTCCCTTTAGTTTTTGAGACCTGTTGCTGCTAGTTAACCCCATTCCTACTATTGATGTCGTCTCCTGCAGGCACTCATTACATAAATCTAACTACTAGTCGTCTTCCATGCATGTCAGATATTATTGCACACACTGATATATCCACAAGAACCCCACGGAGCAATGTAATGGCCAATAAACATGATGTTAATGATACCCAATATGATGGAACATGTAAAGGCAGTTCTTAGAAGACTTGCAGAAAGATGTTGAATCCTCTTCACCCCACAAGGTCCTTGCTCTAATTTGGCCCATGATATGGGTACAACATGCATAAAATGTCCTGGAGTGTATCTACTCTGTTGCAATGCCATGTGCTTAGCATGCTGATCATGCATGTAAATATGTCATGCCTTCCTGTTTTTTAGTACCTATTCCATTCATGATAACATGTTTTCAAATTCAAGTACTGTCATTCTACTCTATCGCAATGCCATCTACTTAATTTGGACATTATGTTTCTGAATATCTTATGAATTGTTATTCATCCGTATGTACTTCATCTGTCTACCATACCATGTTTTTTACGTTGAAGTGCTATTCTAGTGCTTTGTTGCAATGCCATCTTAGTTTCCCAATCATACACGTGTATGTTGCCTTAGTTTTTTCTATACGTATTCCGCTAGCATACAGTTTTACATTCAACTAGTGTTTTTTTACTATGTTGTCCTGTCGTATCCCTAGCTCTTACACCATACTCCCTCCGTCCGGATTACATGTTGCCGAAATGGATAAAAAATGATGTATCTAGAACTGAAACACACCTAGTCCCATCCATTTTTTTCCGGATGGAGGGAATACATCTCAATATGTCATGCCTTTCTATTCTTCATTACCTATTCCATCTCTCTGCTATAGCATGTTTTATAATTGAAGCACCATTCTTCTATACAAGGCATGCAAGGGGAAGACGACTATGTTAGAATCTGAAGGGTTACAAACCAGGTCTTTGCAAAAGATCCTAACGCCAGGAGATAATAAACCAACTTTAGTTTTTATAGATACTGCTCCAGCACAGAGAAACCCAACTCCTACTGATAATAAGCAGATTCCAGTTGCCAAAGAACTAGTCCGCTCCAGTCCAGCAAAAATATGTCAACTCCATTCTAAGAAGCGTGTGCGTATCCTTGCATCATGAAATTTTACAGCAGGCTGATCATATTTTCTACATGTTTCTTACCCATCTCTCTTTTAGAAAATAAGCTTAATAGATAGAAGACTTTCTGCACTGGTATCGTCTATGAGGAAAGATTCTTGCAGGAATTCTCTGTGCTCCAATGCAGATGTAAGTACCTGTTGTATATCACTATATTTTTACATCAGCATGTATTTTGTTAATCAACGTGAATCCAACCTTTATCTGATCTAAATTTAGTTGTAACAAAATGTATGATTAAAGGCCAGAATGTTGATTTTTGTAAGGAAAACTGCCTGGTAGTTTTGCATCCTTAGCTGCATGAGTGTATAATCTCATATCAGTGGGTTTGATCACTTTGGTTCTGTAGTGGGTTTTCAGTGTTTTTTTACTGTGTTGTCCTGTCATATCCCTAGCTCTTACATCATACTCCCTCTGTCCGGATTACATGTCGCAGAAATGGAGAATACTGGATGTATCTAGAACTGCAATATGCCTAGACTCATCCATTTATTTTCGGATGGAGTGAATACATGTCAATATGTCATGCCTTTCTATTCTTCAGTACCTATTCCATCTCTTCTATAGCATGTTTTATAATTGAAGCACCATTCTTCTATATACGGAATGCAAGGGGAAGACGGCTATGTTAGAATCTAAAGGGTTACAAACCTGGTCCTTGCAAAAGATCCAAACGCCAGGAGATAATAAACCAACTCCATTTTTATAGATACTGCTCCAGCACAGAGAAACCCAATTCCCACTAATAATAAGCAGATTCTAGTGGCCAAAGAACTAGTCCGCTCCATTCCAGCAAAAGAATCTCAACTCCATTCTAAGAAGCGTGTGCGTATCCTCACATCATGAAATTTTATAGCATCCTTATCATATTTTCTACATGTTTCTTACCCATATCTCTTTTAGAAAATAAGGTTAAATGATAGAAGACTTCCTTCCTTGGGATTGTATTAGAGGAAAATATCTTGCAGGAATTCTGTGTGCTCCAATGCTGATGTAAGTACCTGTTGTATATCACTATATTTTTACATCAGCATGTATTTTGTTAATCGGCGTGAATACAACCTTTATCTGATCTAAAATTAGTTGTAGCAAATTGTTAAAGGTGCCAATGTTGATTTTTGTAAATAAAACTGCCTGGTAGTTTTGCATACTGAGCTGCATGAGTGTACTATCTCATATCATGCCCATTACTGAATTGTAGTGCTGCTCTGGTTGCCCGTTCATTCATTGTGTCAATCTTGCTTTCGTATTACCTTACCTGGCTGATGATAGTTGTGCCATATTGTGTTAATTTGGTGTTGGCTAGTTTCCCAAACATTCGTTGTGCCAATGTTGCTTTCCTATTATCTGACTTGGCCAATGATAGCAATGCTAGTGTCTTAATTTGGTGCAGGCTGCTGAAGATAAGAAGACAAACTCTGAAAACAGCAAGGCAACCCCATTGTTTCTTTCCAATAAATCTAGGCCAGGTAATATGGCAATAACTCATGATTAATCTGTTTGGTTCCCCTCCTAATTTATGTTATGATGCAGTGGTCGAGACACACTCCACTATCAATAATACAAGCCTGCCAAAATCGCCATATGAATCTGTTCAGTATCCTCTGTCTTGAATGCAACAGAAAAAATGTATGCTTGTGAACAAATTAATGGCTGAAGGAATGATGGAAATGGGGGAGGAATTAGAGGTGCAGAGTCATGTGACACAACAACTGATCAATGTTTTCATAGACAGTGTAGCAAAGCAGCAAGAACTTGCCCACATGCTTATGGGCATCATCCGTGCTGAGGTTGTAGATTGTGACGTTGTAGATCATTAGGTTCTGTTCATTTATTTGCACTGGCATCAATCTTTGATTGCCAAGTGGATGTAATTTCCTATAATATATGCTGGATGTGCAACGTTTTTTCCTGTATGTCGTACCTTTGCTTGATCAATTTTGATCCAGTGCATAATTGCTCGTCTTAGTGGGCTCAAATTATCCAATTTGGCCTAAAGACATGTACGAACTTTAGTGGGCCCATTAAGTTAATGGGCCGTTACCAGGCCAAAAGTTAATGGTCGGCCGTCTTAACTCCCGTGTCATTAACAGGCCGACATCAAACCGGGCAACAAGTGGGCCCAATTGATTTCACGAGTCGTTAACAGGCTGTTACTAAGTTCGGGCTTTATATGGCCCAACTATACTGTGGGCCTTTAGCATGCCGAAACAGACAGCGGGCTTATACTGGACCATGAAGAGCATGGGCCGCTAAGAGGCCGAAAGTAAGGTCGTATTGTAAATGGACCAACTGTGTTATGGGCCTTTAGCAGGCTGAAAGAGAAACCATGCTGGTATTGGACCATGAAGGGCATGGACCGTTAAAAGGCCAAAACTCAGGTCCGACTACAAATGGCCCAACAGATATATGGGCCGTCAACAGGCTGAAAGACACACCGGGTTGGAAATTGGCCCAACACTTAAATGGGTCGCTAAAAGGCCAAAACTCAGGTTCGACTACAAAACGGCCCAACTCATTTATGGGCTGTCAACAGGCTGAAAGACACACCGGGCCGGAAATTAGCCCAACATTTAAATGGGTCGCTAAAAGGCCGAAAGATGTACATCGTGAAAATTGGCCCATCCACTGAATGGGCCATTAACAGGCCTAAATCTCATCGGGCCGATATTGAGCCCAAATATATAGCTGGCTGTTAACGGGCTCGAACTGACAATGGGCTGCAATGGTGTCAAATCTTTAATGGGCCGTTGACAGGCCGAATTGGCACATCTCGTATGGGCCGTTGGCTTAAATGGACCTGACACAAGTAGGCCTTATATGGGCCGACCTGCTAATTTTTACTGGGTCGACCTTTTTCACCAGAATGGGCCACTGTTGGGCCGTGCCACGTGTCGACCTATCATAGGCGCCTCCTGTCCAATGAGTGGATGACATATGTCCCAATGGTGAGGCAACACGTGTTTCCTCCGGCCAATGATGATTATACACGTGGAAAATCCCCATTGGTCCAGGCTGTTAATGGGTTATCGGATATAAAACCGGACCTGATAGCTTAACGGTGTTCCGTTGGGGTGGATGCCACATGTCGGTCACCCTTGACGAAAGCACTTCTATGACACGCGATTTATTGTCATGGAAGTGGACACTTCCCTGATGATAATTTTGGTAATGTCATGGAACACTTCTACGACAACACAGGTATGACTATCTTGATTCTGTCATAAAATCGTCATGGATATACATGCACGATAAAAAACGCGACCTACTGTGACAAACACGTATCATCACGTAAGTGTATTTTTTTGTAGTGGTTTCTGATATCTCGAATATCCCAAATGCTTCATCCTTGCTACTCATTTGTCCTCGCATTCCTGATACGTCTCCATCGTATCTACTTTTCCAAACACTTTTGCCCTTGTTTTGAACTCCAACTTGCATGATTTGAATGGAACTAACCTGGACTAACGTTGTTTTCAGCAGAATTGCCATGGTGTTATTTTTGTGCAGAAATAAAAGTTCTTGGAATGACCTGAAAATCAACAGAGAATATTTTTGGAATATATAAAAATACTGGCAAAAGAATCAAGGCCAGGGGGCCCACACCCTGTCCACAAGGGTGAGGGGCGCGCCTACCCCACCTGGGCACGCCCCCTGCCTCATGGGCCCCCTAGTGCCCCACCGACGTCAACTCCAACTCTATATATTCACGTTCAGGGAGAAAAAAATCAGAGAGAAGGATTCATCGCGTTTTACGATACGAAGCCGCCGCCAAGCCCTAATCTCTCTCGGGAGGGCTGATGTGGAGTCCTTTCGGGGCTCCGGAGAGGGGAATCCATCGCCATCATCATCATCAACCTTCCTCCGTCACCAATTTCATGATGCTCACCGTCGTGCGTGAGTAATTCCATCGTAGGCTTGCTGGACGGTGATGGGTTGGATGAGATTTATCATGTAATCGAGTTAGTTTTGTTAGGGTTTGATCCCTAGTATCCATTATGTTCTGAGATTGATGTTGCTAGGACTTTGCTATGCTTAATGCTTGTCACTAGGGCCCGAGTGCCATGATTTCAGATCTGAACCTATTATGTTTTCATGAATATATGTGTGTTCTTGATCCTATCTTGCAAGTCAATAGTCACCTATTATGTGGTATGATCCGTTAAGCCCGAAGTGACAATAATCGGGATACTTACCGGTGATGACCGTAGTTTGAGGAGTTCATGTATTCACTAAGTGTTAAAGCTTTGGTCCGATACTCTATTAAAAGGAGGCCTTAATATCCCTTAGTTTCCGATAGGACCCCACTGCCACGGGATGGTAGGACAAAAGATGTCATGCAAGTTCTTTTCCATAAGCACGTATGACTAGATTCAGAATGCATGCCTACATTAGATTGATGAACTAGAGCTAATTTTGTATCACCCTATGTTATAACTATTGCATGAGGAATCGCATTCGACATAATTATCCATCACTGATCCATTGCCTACGAGCTATTCACATATTGATCTTTGCTTATTTACTTTTTCGTTGCTATTGTTACAATCAGTACAAAACCAAAACTGTTACTTTTGCCACAGTTAATGTTACTTCCATATTACCTTGCTACTAAATACTTTGCTGCAAATATTAAGTTTTCCAGGTGTGGTTGAATTGACAACTCAACTGCTAATACTTGAGAATATTCTTTGGCTCCCCTTGTGTCAAATCGATAAATTTGGGTTGAATACTCTACCGTCGAAAACTGTTGCGATCCCCTATACTTGCGGGGTATCAAGACTATTTTCTGGCGCCATTGCCGGGGAGGGAAGGACAAAAGATGTCATGCAAGTTCTATTCCATAAGCACGTATGCCTATAGTCTGAATACATGCCTACATTACATTGATGAACTGGAGCTAGTTCTGTGTCACCCTATGTTATAAGTATTGCATGAGGAATCGCATTCGACATAATTATCCATCACTGATCCATTGCCTACGAGCTTTTCACATATTGATCTTTGCGTATTTACTTTTCCGTTGCTACTGTTACAATCAATACAAAACCAAAACTATTACTTTTGCCACCGTTACAGTTACTTCCATATTACCTTGCTACTAAATACTTTGCTGCAGATATTAAGTTTTGTAGGTGTGGTTGAATTGACAACTCAGTTGCTAATAATTGAGAATATTCTTTGGCTCCCCTTGTGTCGAATCAATAAATTTGGGTTGAATAGTCTACCCTCGAAAGTTGTTGCGATTCCCTATACTTGTGGGTTATCAAGACTATTTTATGGCGCCATTGTCGGGGAGCATAGCTCTATTCTTTGAGTCACTTGGGATTTATATCTGCTAATCACTATGAAGAACTTGAATGATAAAAGAACCAAGATTTTTCCCTCAACTACGAGGGGAGGTAAGGAACTACCATCTAGCTCTGCACATGATTCACCTTCTGTTTTGAGTAAACTTGCGACACCTACTCCTGCTATTCATTCTGATATGTCACATGTTATTGATGATGCCACTTCTGCTTTGCATGATGCTTATGATGAAACTACTTCTATGCTTGATAATACTGTGCCTTTACGTGAATTTCTTGATGAACAACTTGCTAGGGTTAGAGAGAATGAAATAATTGAAACTAATAATATTGATGAAAATGATGATGAAGATTCTCCCCCTAGATATGAATTGCCTGTTGTGCCTGAGGGTTATGTTACGGATGAAGAAACTGCTAGAGACTTCTTAGCTTGCAATGATAGATATGATCTTAAGAAATTATTAGCTAAGCTGAAAGAAAAGTCTTTGAATTCTACAATGAAATATGACCCTACTTTTGCTACTTCACCTATCTGTATTTCTGACAAGTGTCGGTGGAAACGACACCTATGGGATCACAAGAAGCCCTCCTGTGGTTAGCGAGGCGCGGGGTCGTGAGAAGAGCGGATCTAACAGGTAGCACACGGTTTGCTTATCCAGGTTCGGGCCGCGAGGATGCGTAAAACCCTACTCCTGCTTTGGTGGATTGTATATATGTGTTCTTGAGTGAGCTATGGGGCGTGAGGAGCTCCAAAAAGCCGAATCCTTCTCCTCGTCGCCTCGGGCCTCCTTTTATAGAAAAAAGGGGTTGCCACAGTGGCACACAGGAGGTGGAAAGGGTACAGTGATGCGAGGTGTTCCCTCGCATTACATGACAAGGCGCATTTAATGCGTCTTGCTTAGCTGTCCTTGCTTTATCAGGGATGGGGGAGAGATCTGTCTCATCCGTCGCCGCTCCTTCTTGTGTCGACATGCGCCCTGGCCAGTGATGCCTGAGATGCCATGTAGGTAGGCAGGCAGCTGAGGTGGCGCAGTGGTGGGTCTTCACGAAGATCTGCATGCCGCCATGCAGGTGCGTGCCCAGCTGGTTGGGTCGGCAGCTGCATGCATGCGGTGGTGGAGGTTTAGTCGGCGTGGGCCTCATGGTGGCCCCGTGGGTGTCCTTGGGAAGGGCCTTGCCGGGGCCCCGGCAAGGGTCTTGCCGAGGCGCCTGCTGTCATCCCCGGCAAGGCGCTTGCCGGGGGCCTTGTGGTCTTCCTCGGCTGGGATCCCGCTAAGGGTTGTCGTCTCCTTAGTGCGTATCTGATCTTGAATGTCTTTACAAAGATCTGCATGCCGCCACGGGGATGTCTCCCGAATCCTTGCCCTTTGGGGGCAGTGGACTCAAGGGTGATTTGCTCCGTAGGCGTGGAACGAGTCGCTGCGGCAAGGGTCTTGCCGGGGCTGCTAGAACTGTCTCCCGGCAAAGATCTTGCCGGGGGAGTCCGCTTCGTCCCCTTTGCTCTTCGTGGTCTTGGCCTTGGCGTCGTAGTTCTCTTGAGCTTCGGTCTTACCCTAGCTCACCTCCCTTGCCTTGCTTGGTGTGGTGGTGCCCGTGGCTCAGACTGCCCGTGCACAGTTATAGGGGTACAAAAAGTGTACCCCTCTTTTTGTACACCGACAATAAGGATTATGATTTCTCTTTCGACCCTGAGTGAATTACTTTGGTTGAATCTGATCCTTTTTATGGCTATGAATCTAAAACTGTTGTGGCACATCTTTCTAAATTAAATGATATAGCCACCCTGTTCACTAATGATGAGAAAACTCGCTATTACTTTGTCCTTAAGTAGTTTTCGTTCTCATTAAAGGGTGATGCTAAAACATGGTTTAATTCTATTGATCCTCGTTGTGTGCGTAGTCCCCAGGATATGATTTATTCCTTCTCTGCTAAATATTTTCCCGCTCATAAGAAACAAGCTGCTCTATGGGAAATATATAACTTTGTGCAAATTGAATACGAGAGTCTCCCACAAGCTTGGGGGAGGCTTCTCCGATTACTTAACACTTTGCCTGATCATCCTCTCAAGAAAAATGAAATACTTGATATCTTTTGTAATGGACTAACTGATGCTTCCAGAGACCACCTGGATAGTTGTGCTGGTTGTGTTTTCAGGGAAAGAACATTTGATCAAGCTAAATTGCTATTGAATAATATGTTGAGTATTGAAAATGATTGGACACTTCCTGAACCAACTCCTAAGCCAACTCCGAAGAAAAGGGGTATTCTATTTCTCAGTCCTGAAGATATGCAAGAGGCAAATAAATCTATGAAAGAAAAAGGTATTAAAGTTGAAGATGTTATGAATTTACAACCTATTGAAGAAATACATGGTCTTGATAACCCGACACAGGTAGTGAAGGTAAATTCTCTCTATAGATTTGATGAAGGTGATATTCATCGTTATAAGTCTGCTAGCCAATGCTTGGATGAGTTTGATAATTTTATTGTTAAACAAGAAAACTTCAATTCTTATGTTGGTAGACAATTGAAACGTAATGCTTATATGATTGAACACTTGAGTGATTATATGTCTAGAGTTAAAGGTGAACTTAAACTTATTAGTAAACATGCTTCTATGGTGACCACTAAAGTAGAACAAGTACTTAAAGCTCAAAATGATTTGCTCAATGAATTCAATAGTAAGAAAAATGATAATGATGTTAGAGTTATGACTAGAGGGGGTAGAATGACTTAGGAACCTTTGTATCCTGAGGGCCATCCTAAGAGAATTGAGCAAGTTTCTCAAAGAACTAATGCTGATGCACCTAGCTCTTCTAAGAAGAAGGAAAAGAAAAATGATAGGACTTGGGATGCTTCTAGTGAACCTGTTGTTGACACACCTGAGAATCCCAATGATATTTCTATTTCTGATGCTGAACATGAACCTAGTGATAATGTTAATGATGATGCTCATGTTAATGCTCAACCTAGCAATGACAACGACGTAGAAATTGAACCTACTGTTGATCTTCATAACCCACAATCAAAGAATCAACATTGTGATAAGAGAGACTTTGTTTTTAGGAAGCACAGTAAAGAAAGAGAACCATGGGTTGAGAAACCCATGCCCTTTCCTCCTAAACCATCCAAGAAAAAGGATGATGAGGATTTTGAGTGCTTTGCTGAAATGATTAGACCTATCTTTTTGCATATGCGTTTGACTAATATTCTTAAAATGAACCCTTATGCTAAGTACATGAAGGATATTGTTACTAATAGAAAGAAGATATCGGAAGCTGCAATTTCCACCATGCTTGCTAATTATACTTTTAAGGGTGGAATACCAACGAAACCAGGAGATCCAGGAGTACCAACTATACCATGATCCATTAAAAGAAACTATGTTAAAACTGCTTTATGTGATCTTGGAGCCGGTGTTAGTGTTATGCCTCTCTCTTTATATCATAGACTTGAATTGAATAAGTTGACACCTACTGAAATATCTTTGCAAATGGCTGATAAATCAACCGCTATACCTGTCGGAATTTGTGAGGATGTGCCTGTTGTGGTTGCAACTGTTACTATTTTAACGGACTTTGTTATTCTTGATATTCCCGAGGACGATAGTATGCACATTATTCTTGGAAGACCCTTTTTGAATACTGCAGGGGCTTTTATTGATTGCAACAAATGCAATGTCACTTTTCATGTTAATGGTAATGAGCATACAGTACATTTTCCGAGGAAACAACCTCAAGTCCATAGTATCAATTCTATTGGAAAACTTCCAACAATTACTATTGGAGGTTTTGAATTTCCTCTTCCTACTACTAATAATAAATATGATATTCTTATTGTTGGGGACGTGCATATCCCCTTTGAGGTAACCTAGTGTTATTTGAAATTTCTCCGGTTTCATGCAATTCGGAATGAGTTTGTTAACAAGACTTGATCAACCTTCTTAGTGGATTCCTTTTGATGAGCGTGAGATGGATGAAGTTAGAAAGCACAACTCTCTGTACCCTCTTTTTACTTTCTGTTATTTAGATTAAATAAAGCAAAAATAGTATTTCCTGTGTGTTTTCTGAATTATCCATGCAATAAAAAATACCTCGAAAATAAAAGTTCTCCAAATGCCCCGAAAATGAAATATGATTTTTTCTAGAATATTTAAGTATTATTGGCACTGAGAACACACCAGGGGGCATCACCATGTGCCCACGAGGGTGGAAGGCGTGCCCACTCCCCTGGGCGCGCCCCCTGCCTCATGGACCCCACGTGGGCCCCCTCCACTTATACTTGCACCCACATACTTTGTCTTCCTCCAGAAAAAATCCCCACCTAGCTCAAACCCGTGTTCAAGCTTATCTTGCTGCCATTTTCGATCTCCTTGCTCAAAGCTCCATTCACAAAACTTCTTTGGGGATTGTTCTTCGGTATGTGACTGCTCCAATGGTCCAATTAGTTTTTGTTCTAGTGTTTTATTTATTGCAAATTTTTGCTGCTTAGGTGACCCTATTCTTGAGCTTGCATGTCAAATTTATGTGGTTAAAAGTAGTTTTAATGCATGATATGGCCTCTAGGCACTTGTAGGAGTAGTTGCTATCAATTTTGTTGAGTTTGTTTCACTTTTATTTTTGATTTTCTAAAAATTTCAGAAATTTTTCAAAGGAAGAAATATGTTTAGGAAAGTGTACCAAGGTGGTTACTCAAGGAAGCAAGGACCCAAGCCCCGATATGTGAGCCAGACTATGAACTACCATGAGAAGCTCAAGTACGGCCTTGTGAATGGCCGTCGAAATATTTTATGGTCCAAGCAGGAATTAAGGAGGAATTTGACGCGTATGTGCGTAAGGCTGAACTTGAGGGCTTCATGTCAGATAAGTGCCCCCAATATTATCACTTAACTGATTCCTTTGTGGGAAGGTTTAAATTTACATCACCACGCAATTCTCACACTGTCCTATTTGATCTCTATGATAAATCTTATACCATGGACTTAGAAGATTTTAGTATTGCTTGTAAACTCCCGCAGTGGGGTAGTGTTAGTGAACCTCGCAAATCTGAATTTAAAGAATTTCTTGCTAGTATCACTGTGGGGAATCTAGAGAAATAACACAAGCTACCATAGGGAGCATTCATTTTCCTGCCATACATTATTTTGCTCTCTTCGTGGGTAGATGCATTAACGGTAAAGATGAGGCTTGCCACATGTGCATTCCAGATCTTAGTGTCCTCAAGAGTGCGATATTGGGTGATAAACAATACAAATTGGGGGCTATCGTTGCACGTAGCCGATAAACAATCCAATAGGCTTTGGATTTCCACCAAGACAGCTGTGGCCATAGACCAACTTAGGCTAGAAGCCTAAGCTTGGGGGAGTACGTATTTCTCACCGACATTACATTCATGTTCACACACTCATGCCAGTTGTCAGTGCTCATACTTTTTCATTTTATCACCCATGCTAGTTTAATTTCTTTTTAATCCTTATTCATGTGTGTTTGAAAAACCTTAAGAAAAACCAAAAAATTAGTTGTAGCTTTTAGCTAGTTTACTTTCCATGCTTGTAGTAGAAATAATTGAAAGAAAACCCAAAAAGAGATCTCGTTTTTCTTTTGCTTGTTGGGAGCTTTCCCGTGTAAATAGTTTTATTTCTTTTCTTGTGCTTTGGGGGTCGAGAGGAGAAGACCATAATGAAAATGTTGAGTGGCTCTTATATGCATTATTGTTGATCTAACAAAGAGCCCATATTACCTTGTCTTCTCCCTTGTATTGAATGCTTGCAGATTCCATCTTAGTCCAATGCACGTGCATTATTATTATTATCCACACTATTCTGTTGTGCAAGTGAAAGGTAATAATGACAATATATGATGAACTGGTTGAGATGAGAAAAGCTGGTATGAACTCGACCTCTCTTGTTTTTGTAAATATGATTAGCTCATCGTTCCTGAATCAGCCTATTATTAATGAAACATATTTGCAATGACAATTAGAGATTATAGTTGCTCATGCCATGCTTAATTAGCTAGGAGTTTATAATGGTTTACCTTGCGTGTCAACATGCTATTAAAATGGTTGTGATGTGGTATGATAGGGTGGTATCCTCATTTGAACGATTCGAGTGGCTTGACTTGGCACATGTTCACGCATGTAGTTGAAACAAAATCAACATATCCTCCATGATATTTATGTTCATGGTGAATTATATCTTACTCATACTTGCACTCAGTGTTGATTAATTTTAATGCTTGTTCATGACTGTTGTCGCTCTCTATCTGGTCGCTTCCCAGTCTCTTTCTAGCCTTCACTTGTACTAAGCGGGAATACTGCTTGTGCATCCACTTCCATAAACCTCAAGAGTCCACCATACCTTCCTATATTTTGTATCTACCTACTGTTCCAAGTAAATTTGTATGTGCCAAACTCTAAACCTTCAACTGAAATTCTGTTTTGTATGCTCGAATAGCTCATATATCAACTAGGGTTGTCGGTATCTTCCATGCTAGGTGGGTTATTCTCAAGAGGAGTGGACTCCGCTCCTCATTCACGAGAAAATGGCTGGTCACCGGGATGCCCAGTCCCATGCTCAAATCAAATCAAAGTAATTGCAAACAAAACTCCCCCAGGATGGTTGTTAGTTGGAGGCACCCGTTGTTTCGGGCAAGCCATGGATTGATGCTTGTTGGTGGTGGGGGAGTATAAACTTTACCATTCTGCTTGGGAACCGCCTATAATGTGTGTAGCATGGAAGATATTGAGATCTCTCGGTTGTTATGTTGACAATGAAAGTATACCGCTCAAAATATTATTCATCTCTATTTCAAAACCGAGCTCTAGCACCTCTACAAATGCCTGCTTCCCTCTGAGAAGGGCCTATCTCTTTACTTTTATGTTGAGTCATCATCCTCTTATTAAAAAGCACCAGTGGAGAGCACCGCTATCATTTGCATGCATTGCTATTAGTTTACATTGAGTATGACTGTGACTGGATCTCTTTTACCATGAATTACAATTTCCAGTCAGCCCATGATCTTCAGAAGTGCTCCGCATTTATGTTTATCGATCTCAGAAAGGGCTAGCGAGATACCATCTTGTGATATCATATTATGATTGTTTTGAGAAAGTGCTGTCATCCGAGATTTATCATTATTGCTTGCTAGTTGATTATGCCATTGATATGAGTAAACATGAGACCTAAGTGTTATTGTGAATATGGTTAGTTCATAATCTTTGCTGAAAACTTGAATGCTGGCTTTACATATTTACAGCAACAAGAGCAAACAGAGTTTGTATTTTTTTCTTTATCACCTTCATTTTGTCAACTGAATTGCTTGAGGACAAGCAAAGGTTTAAGCTTGGGGGAGTTGATACGTCTCCATCGTATCTACTTTTCTGAACACTTTTGCCGATGTTTTGGACTCTAGCTTGCATGATTTTAATGGAACTAACCCAGACTAACGATAGCCATGATTTCAGATCTGAACCTACTATGTTTTCATGAATATATGTGAGTTCTTGATCCTATCTTGCAAGTCAATAGTCACATATTATGTGTTATGATCCGTTAACCCCGAAGTGACAATAACCAGGATACTTACCGGTGATGACCGTAGTTTGAGGAGTTCATGTATTCACTAAGTGTTAATGCTTTGGTCCGGTACTCTATTAAAAGGAGGCCTTAATATCCCTTAGTTTCTGATAGGACCCCGCTGCCACGGGAGGGTAGGACAAAAGATGTCATGCAAGTTCTTTTCCATAAGCACGTATGACTATATTCGGAATACATGCCTACATTACATTGATGAACTAGAGCTAGTTCTGTATCACCCTATGTTATAACTATTGCATGAGGAATCGCATTCGACATAATTATCCATCACTGATCCATTGCCTACGAGATTTTCACGTATTGGTCATTGCTTATTTACTTTTCCGTTGCTACTATTACAATCAATACAAAACCAAAACTGTTACTTTTGCCAATGTTACCGTTACTTCCATATTACCTTGCTACTAAATACTTTGCTGCAGATATTATGTTTTCCAAGTGTGGTTGAATTGACAACTCTGCTGCTAATACTTGAGAATATTATTTGGCTCCCCTTGTGTCGAATCAATACATTTGGGTTGAATACTCTACCCTCGAAAACTGTTGCGATCCCCTATACTTGTGGGTTATCAATTGCCATCACAGTCGATATTTTGTGGTGCTACGTTTTCGATGCATGGCCCATCGCAAAAGGTTCACGATTATAGAATGTGTATGATAAGAAGACAATCACACACATTCACTTTTCCCAAACCGTATGCGATAACTAATTAAGAAGATTAGCTAATCATCGTACGAGTGTCGGATAGGATTATGAAACATCAGACCGTCGTAACATCGTCGTACATGATAAGTATCACACATGCTATTCTGTGGTGCAACGTTTCTGATGCGTACCACATCAGAAATAGTTCATTGTTGCAAATCGTGTATGATAAGGAAACTATCACAAACGTTTAGTTTGCCCGCATCGTTTGTGATATTATCTGACATCACACACGGTTTGCAAAACGGCAATTGTGTGCATGCTCGCACACGTTTCCTCTTTGGTGAACCGTGTCAGATTATGGTGTATATCACAAACATTTGTGTTTTACCGACTGTGTGCGCCGTAATGACCCGCAGAGCATAATTTCACCATAATTTAATTGTTGCTATTTCAAATTGTACCGGATTTGAATTTTAAAGTATGTTATAGCTTTATTCATATCCATTTGGTTCAGAAAACCAATGCATTATTCGATTTACAGGTACATATGTTCAAGAATTACATAAGCACCAAATAAAGAATGATGAACCACAGTTGTATAATTGTACTATTAAAGATGGTAAAGAAAGAGGCAAAATACATTCTGGTTGTTGAACAAGGTGAAGCGGAATGCCCATATTGTGCCCTCCAACATGCAAAAAGCACGCACGACTCTAGTCCAACCCCTTGTGATGGCCGACCGCCCATCCTTCACCATCTTCATGAACACATCTAGATAATCATCGTGTTCTGGTAGAGATACTTTAACCTTTGCATGTCCACCAATCATGTAGTTTGAGAGGTAATCTTGAGTAAACTGCTTTGGGAACAACTGCAAAGGAAAAAGATTCAGACATTGTTATCTAACACAACTCTTTATGGGTAGTAAAAAGAAGGTTGCAGAGTTCTTACTTACCATCCCGTCATTTGTTGTTGTCTTGGATAAATGGTAAACAAATATTTTAATTGACACCTTTTGACCCATTTTACTAACAATCTTTATCAGCTTCCTCACTTGATGTTAGTTCATCAATATCTTATTGCGCCATACGCAGAAAGGGTCAAAGCGCGTATCTTTACCAATGACATATGTACCTAAAAGCACCATATTAGAAGCTAAACAACAATTGCACAATGATGTAGTACAACACTCCCTCCGTCCCATTATATAATATCTTATAACATCCAATATACTCACATATTGGATGAACAACATATTACCATCAACAAATTATCGGCTGATTAACTGTTGTTGTTGTGTTGTTGTTGTTGTTGCTGCTGCTGCTGCTCTTCTACATATATCTAGACATCATCAGAACATTAAGGTAACACTCTTCCTTGTTGCTATGTAGCCTAGGATTGCATATTTAGACATTCAGTATAGTGCATATTGCTATGTAGCCCCAGATATATTACATATGGACTTAGTTAAACTAACGATAAATGGGTTATAAATATATTCAGTTAAAAGTCTGATTTACCGATTAGTCCCTTATCTGCCCCTGGCCTATATGGTACCAGCTACCGATATCCTGAACAATGAGTATATATAAGCCATGGGATGAAACTAACCTTGATGGAAAACAACAGTCATTCCCCAAATTGTCCTGTGTAAGTACATCGAGAGGCGTGTTAAGCACAACACGCTAAACATCAACCAAATATATCCATGACAGACAAAATAATCTCCAACACATAGCTTCAGTGTGCAGGTTTAAGCACGCTAGTAAAGCAAAACAAGTGGAAAGGTGTGTTAACTGCAATAGGCCTAACATTTAAGAACAAGCAAACATAGTCATTCAAACTCGTATTGTGTCGGTCTAAGTACACTGGTATTGTTAAATAAAAATGGAAAGGCATGTTAACTACAACATGCAGCAACCAAATGTAGTCATTCATAGTGGTATTGTTGAAACTGGTATTGATGAAATTGAACTGCACAGTTCATACTTGCACATATAGAAGATCATGTTGTGAATAACTGTAATAAACAAGGCATACTACAAACAACCAAATATAGAATTTTAAACTGGACATATGCTAACTACAAACAACTGAACAACCAAAAAACTTTAAAAGAGGCATATGCTAGCTACAACAGGCTTAACAACAAGCAAATATATGCATTCCTATTAGTATGTTTAAAACTGGTATTGATGAAAATGTATTGCACAGTAAATAGTTGCACATATAGAGCATCACATTGTGAACAACCAAAATAAACAAGGCATACTGCAAACAACCAAATATAGCAATTAAAACTGGACATATTCTCACTACACTACAAAAGGGACTCGACGAAACAAATCATGGGTTCCCCACCTGTGAAGAGGCATGGCAAAAAAAATCATGGGTTTCCTCACTTGTCACAGATGGGCTCGTTCCCGCGGGAAGAGCATTAACCCTGGGTGCGCTCCATGTTGTCGCAGATGGGCTCCTTCCCCTTGGAAGAGCACGACTGCAGGGTGCCCACCTTGATATCGCCGACGGGCTCTTTCCCCTTGGAAGAGTGATACATACATTTTGAATCATGCTTTTATGTTGATATTTATTGCATTATGGGCTGTTATTACACATTATATCACAATACTTATGCCTTTTCTCTCTTATTTTATAAGGTGTACATGAAGAGGGAGAATGCCGGCAGTTGGAATTCTGGACTGGAAAAGGAGCAATTATTAGAGACCTATTCTGCACAACTCCAAAAGTCTTGAAACTTCACGAAGAATTGTTTTGGAATATATAAAAAATATTGGGCGAAGAGTGCACCAGAGGGGGGCCACCTGCCATCCACAAGGGTGGAGCGTGCGCCCTACCCCCTGGGCGTTCCCCCTGTCTTCTGGACCACCTGGGAGGCCCCCAATGCCCTTGTTCTGCTATATGGTGTGTTTTGACCTAGAAAAAACCACAAGTAAGCTTTCGGGATGAAGAACCACTGTCTCAAGGTGTAACTTGGACAGAACCAATCTAGGTCTCCACGGAGCTGTTCTGCCCGGGAAACTTCCCTCCGAGAGGGGGAAATCAAAGACATCGTCATCACCAACGATCCTCTCATCGAGAGGGGGTCAATATCCATCAACATCTTCACCAGCACCATCTCCTCTCATACCCTAGTTCATCTCTTGTATCCGATCTTTGTCTCAAAACCTCAGATTGGTACATGTGGGTTGCTAGTAGTGTTGATTACTCCTTGTAGTTGATGCTAGTTGGTTTATTTGGTGGAAGATCATATGTTCAGATCCTTAATGATAATTAATACTCCTCTGATTGTGAACATGAATATTCTTTGTGAGTAGTTACATTTGTTCCTGAGGACATGAGAGAAGTCTTGTTATAAGTAATCATGTGAATTTGGTATTCGTTCGATATTTTGATGAGATGTATGTTGTCTTTCCTCTAGTGGTGTTATGTGAACGTCGACTACATGACACTTCACCATGATTTAGGCCTAGGGGAAGGCATTGGGATGTAATAAGTAAATGATGGGTTGCTAGAGTGACAGAAGCTTAAACCCTAGTTTATGTGTTGCTTCGTAAGGGGCTAATTTGGATCCATATGTTTCATGCTATGGTTAGATTTATCATAACTCTTCTTTCGTAGTTGCGGATGCTTGTGAGAGGGGTTAATAATAAGTGGGAGGCTTGTACAAGGAAGGGGAGCACCCAAGCACCGGTCCCCCTACATATCAAATTATCAAAGTAACGAACGCGAATCATATGAGCATGATGAAAACTAGCTTGACAGTAATTCCCATGTGTCCTTGGGAGCGCTTTGCTTTATATAAGAGTTCGTCCAGGCTTGTCCTTTGATACAAAAGGATTGGTCCACCTTGCTGCACCTTGTTTACTTTTGTTACTTGTTACCCGTTATGAATTATCTTATCACACAACTATCTGCTACCGATAATTTCAGTGATTGCAGAGAATACCTCGCTGAAAACTATTGGAGAACGTAGTATTTCCAAAAATTTCCTATGATCACTCAAGATATATCTAGGAGATGCATAGCAATGAGAGGAGAGAGTGTGTCCACATACCCTCGTAGACTGAAGGCGGAAGCTTTTAGTAACGCGGTTTATGTAGTCGAACGTCTTTGGGATCCAACCGATCCTAGCACCGAACGTACGACACCTCCGTGTTCAGCACACGTTCAGCATGATGACGTCCCTCGAGCTCTTGATCCAGTTGAGAAGGAGGGAGTGTTCTATCAGCACAACGGCGTGGAGATAGTGATGATGAAGTTACCGGTGCAGGGCTTAGCTTAAGCACTACGACAATATTACCGAGGTGTGTAACTGTGGAGGGGGCACCGCACACGGCTAAGAGAAGACTTGGTGTGCCTTTGGGGTGCCCCCTCCCACGTATATAAAGGAGGGGGGAAGAGGAGGCTGGCCAAGGGGGGTGCGCCAAAGGGGGAGTCCTACTTGGACTCCCGGTCCACCCTTTCCTATTCCAACTAGGATGTGACGCCCCCATTTCAATCGTACACTAATCATACATGCAAACGTGTACAATCAAGATCAGGGACTTAGGGGAAGATATCACAACACAACTCTACAAATAAAATAAGTCATTCAAGCAACATATTACAAGCTAGGGGCCTCGAGGGCTCGAATACAAGAACTCGATCATAGACGAGTTAGTGGAAGCAACAATATCTGAGTATAGTCATAAGTTAAAGAAGTCTGCCTTAAGAAGGCTAGCGCAAACAGGGATACATATCAAAAGAGGCGCAAGCCTCCTTCCTGGGATCCTCCTAAACTACTCCTGGTCGTCGTCAGCGGCCTGCACGTAGTAGTAGGCACCTCCAGAGTAGTAGGAGTCATCGTCAACAGTGGCGTCTGGCTCCCGGACTCCAACGTCTGGTCGCAACAACCGGGTATAGAAAGGAAAAGAAGGGGGAACAAAGCAACCGTGAGTACTCATCCAAAGTACTCGCAAGCAAGGAGCTACACTACATATGCATTGGTATCAATGAATTGGGTAGTATATGTGGACTGAACTGCAGAATGCCGGAATAAGAGGGGGATAGCTGGTCCTATCGAAGACTACGCTTCTGGCCGTCTCCATCTTGCAGCATGTAGAAGAGAGTAGATGGTAAGTTCACCAAGTATCATCGCATAGCATAATTCTACCCGGTGATCCTCCCCTCATTGCCCTGTGAGCGAGCGATCACCGGGTTGTATCTGGCCCTTGGAAGGGTGTATTTTATTAAGTATCCAATTCTAGTTGTCATAAGGTCAAGGTACAACTCCGGGTCATCCTTTTACCGAGGGACACGACTATTCGAATAGATAAACTTCCCTGCAGGGGTGAACCACATTTCCCAACACGCTCGATCCCCTTTGGCCGGACACACTTTCCTGGGTCATGCCCAGCCTCGGAAGATCAACACGTCACAACCCCACCTAGGCACAACAGAGAGGTCAGCACGCTGGTCTAAATCCTAAGCGCGCAGGGGTCTGGGCCCATCGCCCATTGCACACCTACACGTTGCATACGCGGGCGGTGAGCAGACGTAACAACCTCCATTACAAAGGAAGTTGTGTTACACGGTCCAACCCGGCGCGCGCTGCTCAGTCGCTGACATCACGAAGGCTTCGGTTGATATCACGATGTCGAGTGCCCATAACTGTTCCCGCATAGTTGGTTAGTGCGTATAGGCTAGTGGCCAGACTCAGATCAAATACCAAGATCTCATTAAACGTGTTATCTTCATGTAACCGCGAACGCTGACCAGGGCCAGGCCCACCTCTCACCTGGGTATCAACTTGCCTTGTCGCTCCGCCACAAAGATCCACCCAGAGGGCCGTCAGGACAAAGGTCCTTTCAGCCCCCAATCCGTGAATCACTCGCTGGTACTCTACGAGCCTACCCGTCTTTAGTCATCACATGTATCATGTATAAGATATATAATATATACCCGTGATCACCTCCTTAGTGATCACGGCCCGATAGTATAGCATGGAAGACAGACAAGAATGTAGGGTCACTGATGATAAACTAGCATCCTATACTAGGCATTTAGGATTGCAGGTAAGGTATCAACAACTGTAGCAACAATGGCAGGCTATGCAACAGAATAGGATTAACCGAAAGTAGTAACATGCTACACTACTCTAATGCAAGTAGTAGAGAGAAGAATAGGCAATATTTGGTGATCAGGGGGGGCTTGCCTCGTTGATCTGGCAAGGAGGAGGGGTCATCAACACCATAGTCGAACTAGGGGTCGCCAGCAGTCTCGGGGTCTACCAAAAAGAAGTAACAGAGGGGGAACACAATAAATAACAAAGCAATCAAAGCATCACAAAGTATAACATGGCATTACATAGTGCTAGAGGTCATCTAACGCAGGGATAAGTGATACCGGCAAACGGGGGAAAACATCTAGGAAAGCATTCCCGGTGTTTCGCATTTTCGGACAGACGAACCGAAGGGAGAAAGTTGCATGTTCGCTATGCTAGGGACATGTGGCGTTCGAACGGACTGCGTATTCGGATTCGTCTCGTCGTTCTGAGCAACTTTAATATATAAAACTTTTTCATCCGAGTTACAGATTATTTTATATGATTTTCCAAAATTTTAAAGATTTTCAGAAATTTTCGGGAATTAATAATAATTCGACTTAACCAAGTCAACATGACTGGTCAAATGGGGAGGGTGTGGACTATTCTTGTTAATTAAATTAATTAGCCTAGGGCCCACTTGCCATTTTCTAATGAGCTAAATTAGTACTAAACTAATACTACCTAGCCTAATTAAACAAGGGCCGGCCATTACTGGACACAAACCAGCCAGCTAGACATACACGGCCATGTACAGGGCGTTGGCACCCATGGCCAAGAGCAGTGGCAACAAATGGCAGCAGCAACTAGTAGCAAGCAGAGCAGCACGCTGCTAGCAGGAGAGAAAAGCAGTAGCGGCAAGCAAGAGGAGCAAGTAGCAGTAGTAGCAAAGCAGCGGCAGCGGGCGGCAGTAGCGCATGAGCAGCACTAGCAGTAGGTCGCCGCGCGTAGCAGCAGCAAGGCGACAACACAAGCAAGCAGCACATTAGCAAGAACACGGACCTGGGCGCACGCGCACGCGCAGGGCATGTGCAGGGGTGCACACGGGACGCGGCCATGGCGCGGGACGCGGTAAGCACAACGCTAGCAGGCAGCAGGGCGCGTATAGTACGGGTGCGGCCATGGACGAGCATAAGGTGGCGGCTATGGCTACAGATGGAAAGGGAAAAGTAGGGGAATCAGAGGAGGGGCTCACCACGGAGCTCGTGGACGTGGTTAGGAGGTCGGGGCGGCCCGGAGCAGCGGCAACCAGCGACATACGTCGGCGACCGTGGGCGAAGATGAGGACCATGGCGCGGCTATGGGACGTTCCGTCTCGATTCAAGGCTTGGGGAAGATGAATCCGAGGGTGGCAGTCCTCCTGGACGGATTCTCAATCTCCGAGGAGCTCGGTGGCCACGGGATCGACGATGGCGATGGCGACTACGCTCGATTCGAACATTCAGATCGAGAGAGAAAATGAGCGGGGAATACGAACGAGGGTTAGGGTTCCGCGTTGTGTGGGGATGCTCTTAACCTCTCAGAGGGCCGGGGGATGGCGCCGCGTGTCCGAGGCGCGGCCATGGTGGGTGGATTGGAGCCACGATCCCCTGCATCCCTGTAGCGAGGTGGAAGACAGGGGAGGTGCGGCTGGGCTAGGCCTCTGTGCACCTAAGGCCCAGTCGCACCACAGCTTTAGGCCTTTTCTTCCTTTTCCTTTTATTTTTAGTTTTATTTATTTCTTTACTAGTTGCTTTTAATTGGAGCAACAAATGATTTTTTTAAATGTGTGGCTAGTCTCAAAATTTAGTATGCAATATACCTCACTGCCACAAAAAGTTTGGGAGTGATTTGAAGTTGTATGAATTTAAAAAAAACAAAAGGATTAAATATGTTGTTTTGGGTATTGTTTTGGATGCTAGGATTAATATGGGCATTTTAGTTATGTTGTTTTCCTAGTCACAAATGACTATGGAATATTTGCAAAAATATGAACTATTTAGTTTTGCAGTTTGAAGAAGTAATTTATTTGATTTAAATTTAAATTTGAATTTGAACTTGGTTTGAATGAAGGCGAGCTTATCAACAGTAACCATTATGACATGGCATCATTAGTAGAGGGTTACTGTAGCTCAATTATCCATACGTCACATAGGAGAAGGAGGGAAGGAGGAAGAGGGGAGAGGGGAAGAGGGGGGCGCCGCCCCGTGCTAGTCCAATTCGGACCAGCCCTTGGGGGTGGGGCACGACCACCCCTTGAGGCCCTTCTCTCCTTTGCACTAAAGCCCATTAAGGCCCATTACTTCTCCGGGGGCTTCCGCTATCCTCCTGGTACTCCGGAAAATACCCGAAACACTTCAGAACCATTCCGGTGTCCGAATATAACCTTCCAATATATCGATCTTTACCTCTTGACCATTTTGAGAATCCTCATCATGTCCGTGATCTCATCCGAGACTCCGAACAAACTTCGGTCATGAAATCACATAACTCATAATACAAATCGTCATCGAATGTTAAGCGTGCGGGCCCTACGGGTTCGAGAACTATGTATACATGACCGAGACACATCTCCGATCAATAACCAATAGCGGAACCTGGATGCTCATATTGGCTCCTACATATATTCTACGAAGATCTTTATCGGTCAAACCGCATAACAACATACATTGTTCCCTTTGTCCTCGGTATGTTACTTGCTCGAGATTTGATCGTCGGTATCATCATACCTAGTTTAATCTCATTACCGACAAGTCTCTTTACTCGTTCTGTAATGCATCATCCTGTAACTAACTCATTAGTCACATTGCTTGCAAGGCTTATAGTGATGTGCATTACTGAGAGGGCCCAGAGATACCTCTCCGATACTCAGAGTGAGAAATCCTAATTTCGATCTATGCCAACTCAACAAACACCATCAGAGACACCTGTAGAGCATCTTTATAATCAGCCAGTTACGTTGTGACATTTGATAGCACACAAGGTGTTCCTCCGGTATTTGGGAGTTGCATAATCTCATAGTCAGAGGAGCATGTATAAGTCATGAAGAAAGCAATATCAATAAAACTAAATGATCATTATGCTAAACTAACAGATGGATCTTGTCCACCACATCATTCTCTAATGATGTGATCCCGTTCATCAAATGACAACACATGTCTCTGGTTAGGAAACTTAACCATCTTTGATTAACGAGCTAGTCAAGTAGAGGCATACTAGGGACACATGTACTAAGTTTCCAATTAATACAATTATGGAATGAATAATAAACATTTATCATGATATAAGGAAATATAAACAACAACTTTATTATTGCCTCTAGGGCATATTTCCTTCAGTCTCCCACTTGCACTAGAGTCAATAATCTAGATTACATAGTAATGATTCTAACACCCATGGAGTCTTGGTGCTGATCATGTTTTGCCCGTGAGAGAAGCTTAGTCAACGGTCCTACAACATTCAGATCCGTATGTATCTGGCAAATCTCTATGTCTCCCTCCTTGACTTGATCGCGGATGGAATTGAAGTGTCTCTTGATGTGTTTGGTTCTCTTGTGAAATCTGGATTCCTTTGCGAAGGCAATTGCTCCAGTATTGTCACAGAAGATTTTCATTAGACCCGATGCACTAGGTATTGCACCTAGATCGGATATGAACTCCTTCATCATGACTCCTTCATTTGCTGCTTCCGAAGAAGCTATGTACTCCGCTTCACACGTAGATCCCGCCATGACGCTCTGCTTGGAACTACACCAACTGACAGCTCCACCATTCAATATAAATATGTATCCGGTTTGTGACTTAGAGTCATCCGGATCAGTGTCAAAGCTTGGATCGACGTAACCAATTACGATGAGCTCTTTGTCACCTCCATAAACAAGAAACATATCCTTAGTCCTTTTCAGGTATTTCAGGATGTTCTTGACCGCTGTCCAGTGATCCACTCCTGGATTACTTTGGTACCTCCCTGCTTAACTTATAGCAAGGCACACGTCAGGTCTGGTACATAGCATTGCATACATGATATTCCCTATGGCTCGAGCATAGGGAATGACTTTCATTTTCTCTCTACTGCAGTGGTCGGGCATTGAGTCTGACTCAACTTCACACCTTGTAACACATGCAAGAACCCTTTCTTTGACTGGTCCATTTTGAACTTCTTCAAAACTTTATCAAGGTATGTGCTTTGTGAAAGTCCAATTAAGCGTCTTGATCTATCTCTATAGATCTTTATGCCCAATATATAAGCAGCTTCACTGAGGTCTTTCATTGAAAAATTCTTATTCAAGTATCATCTTATGCTATCCAGAAATTCTGTATTATTTCCAATCAACAATATGTCATCCACATATAATATTAGAAATGCTACATAGCTCCCACTCACTTTCTTGTAAATACAGGCTTCTCCAAAAGTCTGTGTAAAACCATATGCTTTGATCACACTATCAAAGCGTATATTCCAACTCCGAGAGGCTTGTAAATGGATCGTTGGAGCTTGCACACTTTGTTAGCACCTTTTGGATCGACAAAAGCTTCTGGTTGCATCATATACAACTCTTCTTTAAGATATCCATTAAGGAATGCAGTTTTGATATCCATTTGCCAAATTTGATAGTCATAAAATGCGGCAATTGCTAACATGATTCGGACAGACTAGAGCATCGCTACGGGTGAGAAGGTCTCATCGTAGTCAACTCCATGAACTTTTTGAAACCCTTTCGCAACAAGTCGAGCTTCGTAGACAGTAACATTACCGTCAGCGTCAGTCTTCTTCTTGAAGATCCGTTTATTCTTCATAGCTTGCCGATCATCGGGCAAGTCAACCAAAGTCCACACTTTGTTCTCATACATGGATCCCATCTCAGATTTCATGGCCTCAAGCCATTTTGCGGAATCTGGGCTCATCATCACTTCCTCATAGTTTGTAGGTTCGTCATGGTCAAGTAACATGACCTCCAGAACAGGATTACCGTTCCACTCTGGTGCTGATCTTACTCTGGCTGACCTACGAGGTTCAGTAGTAACTTGATCAGAAGTTTCATGATCATCATCATTAGCTTCCTCACTAATTGGTGTAGGAATCACTGTAACTAATTTTTGTGATGAACTACTTTCCAATTCGGGAGAAGGTACAATTACCTCATCAAGTTCTACTTTCCTCCCACTCACTTCTTTCGAGAGAAACTCCTTCTCTAGAAAGGATCCATTCTTAGCAATGAATATCTTGCCTTCGAATATTTGATAGAAGGTGTACAAAACAGTCTCCTTTGGGTATCCTATGAAGATGCATTTCTCCAATTTTTGTTTGAGCTTATCAGGTTGAAGCTTTTTCACATAAGCATCACATACCCAAACTTGAAGAAATGACAACTTAGGTTGCCAAACCACAGTTCATATGGTGTTGTCTCAATGGATTTAGATGGTGCCCTATTTAACGTGATTGCAGCCATCTCTAAAGTATAACCCCAAAACGATAGCGGTAAATCAGTCAGAGACATCATAGATCGCACCATATCTAATAAAGTACGGTTACGTCATTCGGACACACCATTTACGCCATGGTGTTTCGGGTGGCGTTAGTTGCGAAACTATTCCACATTGTTTCGAATGAAGACCAAACTCATAACTCAAATATTCACCTCCACGATCAGATCATAGAAACTTTATTTTCTTATTACGATGATTTTCCACTTCACTCTGAAATTCTTTGAACTTTTCAAATGTTTCAGACTTATGTTTCATCAAGTAGATATACCCATATCTGTTCAAATCATCTGTGAAGGTCAGAAAATAACGACACCCGCCACGAGCCTCAACACTCATTGGACCGCATACATCAGTATGTATTATTTCCAATAAGTCAGTTGCTCGCTCCATTGTTCTGGAGAACGGAGTTTTAGTCATCTTGCCTATGAGACATGGTTCGCAAGCATCACGTGATTCATAATCAAGTGATTCCAAAACTCCATCAGCATGGAGTTTCTTCATGCGCTTTACACCAATATGACCTAAACAGCAATGCCACAAATAAGTTGCACTATCATTATTAACCTTGCATCTTTTGGCTTCAATATTATGAATATGTGTATCACTACAATCGAGATTCAACAAAAATAGACCATTCATCAAGGGTGCATGACCATAAAAGATATTACTCATATAAATAGAACAATCATTATTCTCTGATTTAAATGAATAACCATCTCACATCAAACAAGATCCAGATATAATGTTCATGCTCAACGCTGGCACCAAATAACAATTATTTAGGTCTAAAACTAATCCCGATGGTAGATGTAGAGGTAGCATGCACACGGTGATCACATCGACTTTGGAACCATTTCCCACGCGCATCGTCACCTCGTCCTTAGCCAATCTTCGTTTAATCCGTAGCCCCTGTCTCGAGTTGCAAATATGAGCAACAGAACCAGTATCAAATACCCAGGTGCTACTACGAGCATTAGTAAGGTACACATCAATAACATGTATATCAAATATACCTTTCACTTTGCCATCCTTCTTATCCGCCAAATACTTGGGGCAGTTTCGCTTCCAGTGACCAGTCCCTTTGTAGTAGAAGCACTCAGTCTCAGGCTTAGGACCAGACTTGGGCTTCTTCACTTGAGCAGCAACTTGCTTGCCGTTCTTCTTGAAGTTCCCTTTCTTCCCTTTGCCCTTTTTCTTCAAACTAGTGGTCTTGTTAACCATAAACACTTGATGCTCCTTCTTGATTTCTACCTCCGTAGCCTTTACCATTGTGAAGAGCTCGGGAATTGTCTTATCCATCCCTTGCATATTATAGTTCATCACGAAGCTTTTGTAGCTTGGTGGCAGTGATTGAAGAACTCTGTCAATGACACTATCATTAGGAAGATTAACTCCCAGTTGAGTCAAGTGGTTGTGGTACCCAGACATTCTGAGTATATGTTCACTGACAGAACTATTCTCCTCCATTTTGCCGCTATATAACTTATTGGAGACTTCATATCTCTCCGGGCATTTGCTTGAAATATTAACTTCAACTCCTGAAACATCTCATATGCTCCATGACGTTTAAAACGTTATTGAAGTCCCGATTCTAACCCGTAAAGCCTGGCACACTGAACTATCAAGTAGTCATCAGCTTTGCTCTGCCAGACGTTCTCAACGTCCGGAGTTGCTCCTGTAACGGGTCTTGCACCTAGCGGTGTGTCATAGCCCTAGAATAGTTGCGTGCAATAGTTGCATCTGCATCCATGCATCATGTTTAAATTCAAAGGAAATTTGAATTGGAGATGACCAAGCCCTAGCACTAAATCAATTCAAATAGGTTCAACTTAAAATATTTTCAATGAACCAAGAATGCCCTTAAAATATTTATTATTTATGGAACAAGGTGAAAACCTAAACCAAAAATGGTGGAAATTTTTCTAGGACATAAATGGGCTTTGAATTAATCCAATATGTATTTGAATTGGAGCTTTAAAATTCTATAAAAAAATTCATAGCTCCAATATTTTGGAAAATTGTAGAGGGTCTCTGCAATAGTCCATCTTGCACCCACCACTTTTCTCAGAATTTACAAAAATGATTTAGTGTTTAAACTAAATCAAAATAAAGGTAAAAGAAATAAAAAAACAGAAAATAGAAAAAGGAGAGAGAGAGAGAGAGAGAGAGAGAGAGAGAGAGAGAAACCCACCTGTGGCTTACCTGGAGCCCAAGTGGCTGGCCTAGCCCACCTCCTCGGCTCCCTGCCGTCTTCCTCCCCACGCCAATAGGCTGCGCGCGTGGCCGACGCACGCCGGCATGCGCCCTGCCACCTCCTACCGGCCTAGCTGCCCCCTTGACACCCTGGAGGCTCTGGACGTCGGCACACACTCCCCCTCGACCCCTCGACCGCTTCCTCATCCTCATTCCCCCCGGTTCTCTCTCCCAGACCGTCCGCGAGCGCCCGAGAATGCCGACAAGCACCACCGCGACCACAGCATCCCCCGTGCCTCTCCTACGTGACCACAACACACTGGTGACGTAGTAATCATTTTCCTGGATTATTTCTAATTCTAAATGATTTGGAAATTCCAGAAAATGTTTAAAACTTCTAAAATTCATAGAAAATCAACCATAACTCCAAATGAAATAAGTTATATATGAAAAATGATCAGAAAAATCCAGTCTATCCATCTGTATCATTTTCATGCATGTTAGAACAACTTTTGGCTATTGTTTAGGACAAATCAAATGAATGGAATTTAAATAACCATATGTGGAGTTTGAATTTGAATCTTGCGTTCAAACCAACCCCATTTCAATCGTTGCTAGCTGCATTAGCTCAAATCACAGCATATTGCCATGTCACATTCATGCATCATATTGTTGCATTGCATTGATTGTGTTCCTTCTTGTTTGCCGGTATCTGTCCCCTCTTAGTGGACGTAGTTTCGATGATGAGTTCGATGACACCTATGAAGAGCTATTGCTATTGTCAGAAGTGCTAGGCAAGCAAAACCCCCTTGTTTATTCTGATACAATCCCACTCTCTCGCTCCTGCTCTCTTTTTCTGCATTAGGACAACAACGATTCAATGTTTACATGCTACGCTAGTTGAACCCCTTTCCTTTGCATGACATGTCTTTTCCATAGTAAATAGTTCAAACCCACTAGCATGAGTAGGAGTTGTTTGAGCCATGATGTGCCTACTCATTCATGCTTGTTTGTCATGCCTGCTACTGCTTAGAGTTGGGTCAAGTCTGATTCATCGGGGATGAATTGGAATGTGGTGAACATGTCCTACTATTGAGAGCTAAGCATGTGAACACGATTTGGTAAAGGTAGCGGTGAGAGGCCATGTAGGAGTACATGGTGGGTTGTCTCATTGAAACCGTCCTCAGGAACTGAGTTCTGTGTCTATGATCCAAGACAGTTGCCACCACACATTGGGTTCCGGTAACTCGACCCTCTCGACTTATTAATTGCCTCGATCTCTGTCCCGGAGTTGCAACTAGTTTCTGGTGTTTGTAGGTTGTGTTAGTAGTCTACCAAGTGCCACCCGGTACAGGTGGGCTTGGGATAGACTAGGCACCATGGCACGGTGTACCAAGCGTAGATCCATCCGACGAGGTGGGCTTGGGAACCCTGCACACATCGTTTGGGGCCGTGAGCGACACCCTGGCCGGATCTCCTTGCGTATGGAACCCTAATAGGCGATAAACCTGGACTAGAGACTTCCGTGCTTAGAATGGTCATGGACGACACCCTCGCCAGGCTTCCGCTTGAAGGTTGACGAGATACATGACGTGTACATGGCGGTAAGTGGCAAGAGCATGTGTGAAGAAGTACAACCCTGCAGGGTTAACATGATCTATTCGAATAGCCGCGTCCGCTGTAAAGGACTACTGGGTTGCTTATATAGTTCATAGACAAGTGAAAGTGGATACTCTAACATGCGCAAGATAAGCGTGAGTGCTATGGATGGCGCTCTCGTATGAAGACGGGAATGGATCCATAGTGGTGTATTGATTTGGTGAATATGTGGACTCATGTGCGCCACCCCAAAAGAGTTACTTGTAGACGTAGTTTAGGATAGCCACTGAGTCAAAGCTGGCTTGCTGTAGTTAAACTCCACCATCCCTTTGTTGATACTGATGCATATGTATCTAGTTCTGATGTAAGTCTTGCTAGGTACATTTTTACTCACGTTTGCTTAATTTATGTTTTTGCAGAGAGACTTCAGTCTCACTTGTAGTTTCACGTGGACTTCGACGTTTGGCTTGTTACCTCAGCTACGAACTTGTACCCTTGGGAGGGTCGTATAGATTGTCAGGCTTCTCAACCTTTTTCATTTGTAGTTGTTTGTACTCAGACATGTTATGCTTTAGTTGCCAGTATGCTCTGTATGTTGGGTCAGGTGACCCATGATTGTAATTCTTACTATGTGTGACTCATCAGAGCCTTATGAATAAATACTTTGAGTCGTAGAGTTTTTGTTGCGATGCCATGTTGTATTTTCACATATCGACCATATTGTGTGTATGATTTTGAAATGCTTGGTATGTGTGGGATCCGACAACCTAGTTGTTTATTCCTGGTAGCCTCTCTTACCGGGAAATGTCTCCTAGTGCTTCCACTGAGCCATGGTAGCTTGCTACTGCTCCGGAACACTTAGGCTGGCTGGCATGTGTCCTTCTTCGTTCCTTGGTCTGTCCCTTCGGGGAAATGTCACGCATTGTTCCTTTAAGTCCTTGTAGCTTGCTACGACTTGGGTTCATACGTTCATGACCGACACGTTCGTTGTTGGGCCATGTATGCCTGTCCCTGTAAGTTAGTGCCACTTTGGATTCACGACTAGTCATGTCGGCCGGGGTTCTCTTTCATATGGATGCTAGCGACACTATCATATACGTGAGCCAAAAGGTGCAAATGGTCCCAGGCCAGGTAAGGTGGCACCCGTGGGAATACCGTGTGAGGCTAAAGTGATATGATGTGTTACATGCTAGATCGATGTGACTTAGGATCGGGGTCCTGACACGCTGCTTCCGGGACATAATTCTTCTGTGCAGCAATGAGGATAATCCTCAAGTTACGGACCTAGTCCGTGTAGTTGCTACCATCATCTTTCAACTTAGCTTTCTCTAGGAACACATTAAAATTCAAGGGAATGGTAGAATGGGCCATTGATCTACAACAACATAGACATGCAAGTACTATCAGGTACTAAGTTCATGATAAATTAAAGTTTAGTTAATCATATTACTTAAGAAATCCCAGTTAGATAGTGAAGTGCAACTATCCCTGAGTGGATTTGGTAATTCCTAACAACATATAGCTCATTGAGCTAATGCTATTCCAAGATGAATATTTCAGGAAAGCTCAATGGTTGGCATGGCGTGGATTAGAAAGTGGACCCTTCAAAATGCTAAGGATAAAAGATTGGCTCAAGCTCAAAGCACAAGACTCTATATTTTCTATTTTAGTTATCCAAGATCACATTGAGTCTATAAGAAAAGCCAATACTATTAAGAAGGGATGAGGTGTTGCCTAATGAGGTGCTTGCTCAAAATGCTTAGTGATATCCACATATGTCCCACACCAAAAGTCAACCTCGGCCCCATCGATTCTTTCTATTCGGTGCCACCGAGTTCAGTTGACATAGCCACTGCCAAAAGCCCTAATCTTTTTGGTCTTACCGATAGGGATCTCGGACTCACCGAGATGGGATTGTAATCTCTCTGTTTCCCTTCATAACATTTCGGTCAAACCGAGATGAGAAATCGGTCCCACCGAGATTGCAACGTAAACTCTTTGTTTCCCTTTCGTAACACTTCGGTCCAACTGATATGAGCGAATTAGTCCCACCAAGTTTGCCTGACCAACTCTCTGTTAGTCAATTACCAAAATCGGTCTCACCGAGTTTGTGTAATCGGTCTCACCGAGATTACGTTATGCCCTAACCCTAACAAAATCGGTCCCACCGAGTTGACATGTTGGTCCCACCGAGAATCCTAACATTCACATTTTGAAATAAGTCGGTCTGACCGAGTTTCATGATTCGGTCGCACCGAGTTTCATGATTCGGTCGCACCGAGTTTGGTGATTTGTGTGTCATGGTTAGATTTTGTGTGGAGGCTATAAATACCCCTCCACCCACTCTTCATTAGAAGAGAGAGCTATCAGAACATGCCTACACTTCCAATACATATTTGCTGAGAGAGAACCACCTACACTTGTGTTGTGGTCAAGATATTCCATTCCGACCACTTAAATCTTGATCTCTAGCCTTCCCCAAGTTGCTTTCCACTCAAATCTTCTTTCTACCAAATCCAATCCTATGAGAGAGAGTTGAGTGTTGGGGAGACAATCATTTGTAGCACAAGAGCAAGGAGTTCATCATCAACACACCATTTGTTACTTCTTGGAGAGTGGTGTCTCCTAGATTGGCTAGGTGTCACTTGGGAGCCTCCGACAAGATTGTGGAGTTGAACCAAGGAGTTTGTAAGGGCAATGAGATCGCCTACTTCGTGAAGATCTACCCTAGTGAGGCAAGTCCTTCGCGGGCGACGGCCATGGTGGGATAGACAAGGTTGCTTCTTCGTGGACCCTTCGTGGGTGGAGCCCTCTGTGGACTCGTGCAACCATTACCCTTCGTGGGTTGAAGTCTCCATCAATGTGGATGTACGATAGCACCACCTATCGGAACCACACCAAAAATCTCCGTGTCAACATTGCGTTTGCTCCCTCAAGCTCCTCCCTTTACCCTCATATGAAATTGTTTTACATTCCGCTGCTATACTCTTAGAATTGCATGTGTAGGTTGATTACTTGTTTGTGCTAAGTTGCTAAAATCTGCCAAGAACTAAAATTTGGAAAAGGCTAGATTTTTATTTGGTCAAGTAGTCTAATCACCCCCCTCTAGACATACTTTAGATCCTACAAGTGGTATCAGAGCTTTGGTCTCCATTTGCTTTGATTTCCATAGCTTTTGGTGGTCATAGCCTTGGTTTCACAACCTAGGAAAGTATGGCATCTAGCAAGGGAAATTTACCACCATAGAGGTCCTTTCTTTGATGGTACAAATTTTGCTAGTTGGAAGCATAACTTGGAAATGCATATTCTAGGATATAACCCCGCCGTTTGGGCTATTGTGTGTGTTGGCTTGCAAGATGAATTCTTTGATGGGAGAGAACCAAACCGTGAAGCTACAGCGGAAGAGTTGAAGAAGCTACAATACAATGCACAAGCTTGTGATATTCTCTTCAACGGATTGTGCCCCAAAGAATTCAACCAAATCAGCCGTCTTGAGAATGCAAAGGAAATTTGGGATACTTTGCTTGATATGCACGAAGGTACCGACTCCGTTTGGATGTGCTTCAAATTCAACTTGACAAGTTCAAAATGAAGGATGGTGAAGGTGTCGCTGAAATGTATTCCAGGCTTTCTCTCATCACAAATGAGATTGCCGGCTTAGGAAGTGAAGAGATGACCGACAAATTCATCATCAAGATGATCCTAAGAGCCTTGGATGGAAAATATGATACCGTGTGCACATTGATCCAAATGATGCCCAATTACAAAGATGTCAAGCCAACGGAAGTCATTGGAAGAATTGTTGCTCATGAGATGTCTCTCAAGGAAAAGCAAGAGCTTCACAACAAGTCAAGTGGTGCTTACAAAGCCTCATGTGATGCTCCCACATCATCAAGCGAGAAACAAACCTTCAATGAATAATTGAGCCTAATGGTAAAGAACTTCAACAAGTTCTACAAGAGTAGAAGCAAAGAAAGAAGTTCCAAGTCAAGGTCCTACAATGACAAAAGATCTTCTAGTCGTGAACGTAATTGCTACAATTGTGGAAGACCCGGACACTACTCCAATGAGTGTATGGCTCCCTACAAAAGAAGAGAAGATTCTCCCAAAAGAAGAAGTAGAAGAGAAGAATCACCACCAAGAGAAAGGAGGAGTAGAGATGATCGTTATGAATGAAAACCCTCTCGGAGAAGCAAGGATTTAGAAAGGAAATAAAAGTCATCAAGGAGCTACACAAAAAGAAGACATCAAGCTCATGTTGGTGAATGGGTATCCGGCTGTGACTCCGACAATCACTCCGAAAGAAGTTATCACTCCGACTCTGAATATACTCAAGATGAAGGTGTTGCCGGTCTAGCACTTTTGTCAACCAACTCCTATGACATATTTGACTCACCAAATGAAGGAATTGGAAGGTGTTTCATGGCCAAAGGTCCAAAGGTAACACATGTCGAGTATGTTGATTTCAATAGTGATGAAGATGATTTGCTAGGTGATGATGATTTACTTGTTGACAACTCTAGTGATGAATACTATGATGAAACGTCAATTAATCATGCTAATAAAGCTAAAACAAATGATGATGATAAGAAGGAGATTGAGCATTGAGGGAGTCCTGGATTAGGGGGTCTCCGGATAGCCGGACTATCTCCATTGGCCGGACTGTTAGACTATGAAGATACAAGATTGAAGACTTCGTCTCGTGTCCGGATGGGACTCTACTTGGCGTGGAAGGCAAGCTAGGCAATATGTATATGGCTATCTCCTCCTTTGTAACCGACCTTGTGTAACCCTAACCCTCTCCGGTGTCTATATAAACCGAAGGGTTTTAGTCTATAGGACAACAATCACAACATACAATCATACCGTAGGCTAGCTTCTAGGGTTTAGCCTCTCTGATCTCGTGGTAGATCTACTCTTGTAACACCCATATCATCAATATCAATCAAGCAGCACGTAGGGTTTTACCTCCATCAAGAGGGCCCGAACCTGGGTAAAACTTCGTGTCCCTTGCCTCCTGTTACCGTCTGGCCTAGACACACAGTTCGGGACCCCCTACCCGAGACCCGCCGGTTTTGACACCGACATTGGTGCTTTCATTGAGAGTTCCTCTGTGTCGTCACTGTTAGGCTTGATGGCTCCTACTATCATCGATAGCGATGCCGTCCAGGGTGAGACTTTTCTCCCCGGACAAATCTTCGTATTCGGCGGCTTTGCACTGCGGGCTAATTCGCTTGGCCATCTGGAGCAGATTGAAAGCTACACCCCTGGCCATCGGGTCAGATTTGGAATTTTGAACTACACAGCCGACATCCGCGGAGACTTGATCTTCGACGGATTCGAGCCACAGCCGAGCGCGCCGCACTATCGCGATGGGTATGACCTAGCTCTGCCACCGGACGGTACTCCAGAGGTCGCGCCCACATCAGCTCTGACCCTTAGCTCGGAGCCAACTGCACCAATCGAGGATGGGTGGCTAGACACCGCCTCAGGGGCTGAAGTCTTGACGGTGATCGAGCCAAACACCAGCATAATCCTCTGCGCAGCCCATGACTCTAAGGTGCCGGACTCGCTTTCGGACCCCGAACCATCTGCGCCCCTGCCAATCGAATCCCAGTGGGCGCCGACCATGGAATTCACCGCCGCGGATATCTTTCAGCACTCGCCCTTCGGCGACATTCTGAATTCACTAAGGTCTCTCTCTTTGTCAGGAGAGCCCTGGCCAGATTATGGCCAACAGGACTGGGATATAGACGACGAAGAAATTCGACGCCCACCCACCACCCACTTTGTAGCCACTGTCGATGATTTAACCGACATGCTCGACTTCGACTCCGAAGACATCGACGGTATGGACGACAATGTAGGAGACGAACATGAACCAGCACCTACAGGGCACTGGACAGCCACCTCGTTGTATGACATATACAAGGTGGATACACCCAATGAAGGCAATGGCGACGAGATGACGGAGGATGACCCCTCCAAGAAGCAACCCAAGCGTCGACGTCAGAGGCGCCGCTCTAAGTCCCGCCAAAGCAAAAGTGGTGATACCAGCACAGGAGATAATAACACTCCGGATAGCACCGAAGACAACAACAATCCCCTCCAGCAAGATTTAGAGCAGGAGGAAGAAGGAGCCAGCTCTCTTGAGAGAGCGGCTGGCGGAGAGGGGGAGGATGACAATTACATGCCCCCCTCCGAAGACGAGGCAAGCCTCGGCGACGATGAATTCGCCGTACTAGAGGATCCCGTCGAACAAGAGAGCTTCAAGCGCAGGCTTATGGCCACGGCAAATAGCATGAAGAAAAAGCAGCAGCAGCTTCAAGCTGATCAAGATCTGCTAGCTGACAAATGGACTGAAGTCCTCGCGGCCGAGCAATATAAACTCGAGCGTCCCTCCAAGAGTTATCCAAGGCGCAAGTTACTTCTCCGACTGGAGGAAGAAGCGTATGAAATGGCTGATCGACCACCTCGTGGCCGCGATAGAGAGGCAATCCAGCCAAAAGCTCAGCCTCCACCCCAACGCCATTCAAATGAAAAGGCATGGGGAGATACGCCAGACCTGCGAGACAAATTGGAGGACAAAGCAAAGCATTCAAGATGGATCTACGGATCACGAGGGCGCACCACTCTACGAGACGATAAACGTCACGCCGGATACAGTAAAAGCAAATCCGGCCGGGCTGAACACAGCGGGCAGGACCTATTCGAGCTGCTTCGCGATATAGCCCAATACAGAGGCGCCGCACACCCCTTATGCTTCACAGACGAAGTAATGGAACATCAATTCCCAGAAGGTTTCAAACCTGTAAACATTGAATCATACGACGGCACTACAGACCCCGTGGTATGGATTGAGGACTTCCTCCTCCACATCCACATGGCCCGCGGTGATGACTTACATGCCATCAAGTACCTCCCACTAAAACTCAAAGGACCAGCGCGACATTGGCTTAATAGCTTGCCAGCGGACTCCATTAGCTGTTGGGAAGATCTGGAAGCCGCATTCCTTGACAACTTTCAGGGCACTTATGTACGACCACCAGATGCCGATGACTTGAGCCACATAATTCAGCAGCCAGAAGAGTCGGCCAGGCAATTCTGGACTCGGTTCCTTACAATGAAAAATCAAATCGTCGACTGTCCGGATGCGGAGGCCTTAGAGGCTTTCAAGCACAACATCCGAGACGAGTGGCTAGCCCGGCACCTTGGTCAGGAAAAGCCGAAATCTATGGCAGCCCTCACAACGCTCATGACCCGCTTTTCTGCGGGAGAAGACAGCTGGTTGGCTCACAGTAATAACATATCAAAGAACCATGGTACCTCAGATACCAAGGACGGCAATAGCAGGTCATGTCGCAACAAGCATAAGTGCCGCATTAATGGCGGAAGTACTGAGGATACGGCAGTCAATGCCGGATTCAAAGGTTCTAAACCCGGTCAGCGGAAAAAGCCATTCAAACAAAGTACGCCGGGTCCGTCCAGCTTGGACCGTATACTCGATCGCTCGTGTCAAATACACGACACCCCAGACAAGCCAGCCAATCACACCAACAAGGATTGTTGGGTGTTCAAGCAGGCCGGCAATTTAATTGCCGAAAACAAGGACAATGGGCCGCATAGCGATGGCGAGGAAGAACCCCGGCAGCTGCACACTGGAGGACAGAAGAGGTTTCCCCCGCAAGTGCGGACTATGAACATGATATACGCAACCCACATCCCCAAGAGGGAGCGGAAGCGTGTGCTCAGGGACATATATGCGCTGGAGCCAGTCGCCCCAAAGTTCAACCCCTGGTCCTCCTGTCCGATCACCTTCGATCGCAGGGACCACCCCACTAGTATCCATCACGGCAGATTCACTGCACTAGTCCTAGACCCAATCATCGACGGATTTCACCTCACTTGAGTCCTTATGGACGGCGGCAGCAACCTGAACCTGCTTTATCAGGACACAGTGCGCAAAATGGGTATAGACCCCTCAAGGATCA
This sequence comes from Triticum dicoccoides, assembly GCF_002162155.2. Taxonomy (NCBI): domain Eukaryota; kingdom Viridiplantae; phylum Streptophyta; class Magnoliopsida; order Poales; family Poaceae; genus Triticum; species Triticum dicoccoides. The sequence goes on along the minus strand of NC_041384.1, from coordinate 367,228,403 downwards.
AACCCACAAAGACGACCTTTAACGGCGTCATTCCATGCGTAGAGGCCCACTGCACAGGCTCAATTACACTGGAAGTGGTCTTCGGATCCCCGGATAACTTCCGAAGCGAAGAGTTAATCTTTGATATAGTCCCGTTCCGCTGTGGTTATCACGCGCTGCTCGGACGAACCGCATTTGCTAGATTCAATGCGGTACCACATTATGCATAACTCAAGCTCAAGATGCCAGGACCTCGCGGAGTTATTACAGTCAATGGAAACACAGAGCGCTCTCTCAGAATAGAGGAGCACATCGCGGCCCTTGCAGCAGAAGCGCAAAGCAGCCTCTCAAGGCAATCTACTAGTTCGGCGTTTCAAAGCCCGGACACCTTCAAGCGCGCTCGGGGCAATCGGCAAACAGACCGCCTGGCGCGATCTGAGCTCGCGTAGAAATATGGTGGCCACCCCAATCCTAGCCCAACGGCGTTATTCGTGCTGCGCATACATAATTACGCAATAAAAATACCATGGGCATAGGTGGGTAGGCGGGGCACAACTGCGGGACGCCCCAAAACGCGGCCTAAACCGCACTAGGGGCTTCCCGTTTGGCCAATTTTTTTCAGGACTTTAATCTCTGGAAACACTGTCCGGCCACTCTATTGCCGAACACATGATACAGCAACCAAGGAGGCAGACAACTACGGAATTCCCAGGTGGATTATAGATTTCATATCATTGCTCAGCTCTCCCTTGGAAGGGACATAGTCCTACTCTTTTGCTTATTGCACTATCTGTATCACTCTGCTTTAATGCAATTTTTTAATACACAATGCATGACATTACGACTATTATTGTATTTTTGTTATATGTATATATATGTTCATTAATGACGCCTTGCAACCGTACACTCTGGTACGGCCAATGCACCAGGGGCTTGCTTACCCATAATATGGTGTGAAAAGTCCGAACACTTTCACAAGTGCGGCACCCCGAACTTATAGCATTATATGCATCAACTCTGAATCATGTCTTTGGTTAAATGTTGGGTTTGCCCGGCTCCTATGTTTTGGTACCTTATGTTCCGCTCTATCGGCTAAGGTAGCGCTAGGAGAACTACTGCGATTGTTCCCCGGTTCTGCCGGGCCGAGCACCTCAGTAGAGAAAGCTAAAACTGACTGTCATGATAAGGCAAGAGACTGGTCGCTGTTCGGCGAGGTTTTTCAAGTCCTTAAAGACTTATGCCGCTTAGGGCGAGGGGCCGGCTCCGTCCAGCTTATAGGCGTGTATCGCGCCCCGAATTCGGCCTTCCGAATACCAGGGGCTTCGCCGAAATTTAAAATTATAGAATTCTATGGCTAAGTGAGAGTGATAAAGCATTATTAGTCTGGTTGCCTTGTTCGTTGTGCTGAGCACCTCCCTCGAAGGACCCATGCATGGGAACAAGAGTGCTCAGGTTTATCCCGAACACCCCAACACTCGTGGCATGGGGGCAGAAGCCGAGGACTAGCCATCTCTCAGATTGGATAGACAGCCAAATAGAAGGTAATATTTTAAATTCACACAAGCGCTGCATAGCGAATACGATACAAGTTTTCATACATACATGACAAAATGAGCAAGTCTCATTCAAATATTACATTTTGTCCACACTCATCCGCGATAAGATGGGCGCCCGGTAGAACACCCTCGTAGTACATCTCGGGGTGGCGGTGCTCCTTGACCTCCGGCGGCCCCTCCTTGATCAGCTTCACGGCGTCTAGCTTGACCCACTGCGTTTTTACACGGGCGAAGGCCCAGCGTGCACCTTCAATGCAGACGGATCGCTTGACGACCTCCAGCCGTGGGTAGGCATCCACAAGCTGCCTCACCAGGCTGAAGAAGCTGTTCAGAAGGGCATCACCAGGCCACAACCGGACTATGAAGCCCTTCATGGCCTGATCGCCCGCCTTATGTAGCTCGGCCATCTGCTTCAGCTGGTCGCTCATCGGCACCGGATGTTCGGCCTCAGCGTACTGAGACCAGAATAGCTTCTCCGTCGAGCTCCCGTCCTCGGCCTAATAAAGTGTGCGGCATCAGACACACTGCAGGGAAAATCTGCGAATGCTCCTGAAGAGCTCCGGATCCGGGTAAGTAATCGATAATTTACTTTTACATGCTTGCTTTGCATATAGAAAGCCTTACCTGCCACCATCTTCTTCATCGCGTCGATCTCCTGAAGGGCCTTCTGGGCCTCGGCCTTGGCACTCTTCGCGCTCTCACGGGCCGCGGCAAGCTCAGACTCTCGCGTCTTCAAGTCAAGCTCCAACGCCTCGTGCTTTGTCACGAGAGCCTGGAACTCTTGCTGCACCTCGCCCACCCGAGCCTCGTGCCTCTCTCGCTCGGTGCGCTCCTGGGCCGCCTTCTCTTCGGCCTGGGACAACGCTTGCTTCAGGGTCGCCACCTCGGTCGTGGCCCCTGGCAAACATACAACGATCCTGTCATTTAGCAATCGCGTACTTTTTCTCATCTATAACGGGGTATTACTTACCCTTGTTCTCCTCAAGCTGCCTCTTAGCAAGGCCGAGCTCTTTCTGGGACCCCTCGAGGGCCTCCTTCAGTACAGCGACCTCCGCAATTAATGCGACGGACGCCAGCAGCGAAGCCTGCATATGCATATTGACGTACTCATATTAGACTCCTGCGATATTATTTGATCCTCTGTTCGGCTTTTCCTTATGAACACCGAACAAAGCATCAGAGGCTACTGTCTATGCGGTAATATTTCTACTACATTTTAAAACACTTACCTCAAAGCCTGTTAGAAGGCTAGTACAGGCTTCAGTCAATCCGCTCTTGGCGGACTGAACCTTCTGGATCACCGCACTCATGATAGTGCGGTGCTCCTCCTCGATGGAAGCGCTGCGAAGCGCTTCCAACATATTATCCGGTGCCTCTGGATGAACAGAGGTCACCGGCACAGGCGTCTCACCCCTCTTAGAAGGAGACAGCCTGCTCGAGCCCGGAACCGCTGGAGGTTCTGGCGTGGGGTTCGGCTGAGGGCCGAACTCGGAGCTCTCAGGGGGGCCATCCCCTCTGCTCCCGGAGTCCGGAAGGTCACCTTGAGGCGCCTTCAGGACTGTCTCCCCTCGATCCGGTGCCTCTTGGGACAACACCTCGGCGTCGTCGGCAGGATGAGGGGAGGTGGCGGTCGGGACTGGATCGCTATCCATGTCCGACGAGCCCAGGGAGCCGTCCAGGGATACCTCGATATTGGCTCGGGGCGGCCTGCACAATTGAGTTCGGCGTTAGGGAAAGCAATGCGACAAAGGAATCCTATGGGTTACTTTGATATCCGAATACTTACAATCTCCCCTGGGGCTTGGCCCTGGGCAACCACTCGTCCTCACTTTCATCGGTGGCGGTGGAGCTGTCCGGAAGGACAGTCCTTCCCTTCTTGGACCCTCTGGCCTCCCCAGTTGGGGCGGCCTTCCTTTTCTTGTCTCCCCCAGTCGGTGGGGGGCCTCTTCTTCCTCTTCCTCGTCTTCGGGGGAAGAGTGCGCTGTAGAGTCATCGGATGTTGAGTGCGACGACGCCTGGCGTCGAGAACTTTTCCGAGCTCCCTTGGCCTTCTTGGTCTTCTCCGGCACCTTATAAGGGGCCGGAGTCAACATCTTCGTCAGAAGAGCATCTGCGGGGCCTTCGAGCAAGGGAGCCGGACAGTCGATCTGTCCGGCCATCTTCTGCCAGTCCTGTCAAAATTACGGGAGTTTAGATCCCGCATAGAGTCAATCTATATAAAAATAAGTATCATGTGAAAGGTAAAACAACTTACCGCACTGGCGTGGCTCTTCGCGCTAAATCCGCGATCCTCAGTAATAGGGGGAGGGACCTCGGCGCTCTTGAACAGCACCCTCCAGGCATCTTCATGAGTCGTATCGAAGAGCCTGTTCAGAGTTCGGTGCTGTGCTGGATTGAACTCCCACAAGGTAAACCCCCGTTGTTGGCATGGGAGTATCCGGTGGACGAGCATAACCTGGACTATGTTGACAAGCTTGAGCTTCTTGTCGACCATGTTCTGAATACATGACTGGAGTCTGGTCAGCTCTTTTGAATTACCCCAGGATAGGCCCTTCTCTTTCCAGGAGGTGAGCCGCATGGGGATGCCAGATCGGAACTCGGGGGCCGCTACCCATCCGGGGTCGCGCGGCTCGGTGATATAGAACCACCCCGATTGCCACCCCTTTATGGTATCCACGAAGGTGCTCTCAAGCCATGTGATGTTGGGCATCTTGCCCACCATGGCTCCTTCGCACTCCGCCTGGCGGCCGCTCACTACCTTTGGCTTGACATTGAAGGTCTTCAGCCATAAGCCGAAGTGAAAGAAAACACCGAGATGTTGAGGATGAAGTTCGGGGCCAGATCGTGGAAATCCAGGCTGTAATAAAATATGAGCCCCCGGACGAAGGGATGGAGAGGGAATCCTAGTCCGCGGAGGAAATGGGTGAGGAATACCACCCTCTCATGGGGCTCGGGGGTGGGGATGAGCTGTCCCTCATCTGGGATCCGGTGTGCGATGTCGTCGGGCAGGTACCCGGCTCTCCTCAGTTTCTTGACGTCTCCCTCCGTGACGGAGGAGACCATCCACTTGCCTCCCGCTCTGGACATGGTTGGAGAAGGTTGAGATGGAAGTGAGAAGCTTGGGCGCCAGAGCTCGAGTGTGCGGGAGCGGATGAGCAGAGGAGGAAGAAGGCGTGGATAGAAAGGTGAATCCTTATCCCTTTATATGGGCGGACAAAATTAAGCGTCCCCACTTGCCTGATAAAACTCGCTTATCTCCCAAGCGCCACAATTGATGGCGCGGTTGGGTTACCGATGCCCGTATTGATGAGAATCCCGTAATAAGGGGACACGATCTCTGCTTTGACAAGACGTGTCGAAAAACTACCTCGCGTTATGTGCAGGGCTGGTTAAAAGAAACGGTTCGAATAATCACCGGTCCATAACGTAATGTCATGCTGCTAAAATAAGATAGCAAATTAGATCTGCGAAAACATTATTCTCTCTACGGTGGAATGTGGAACTTATTTTTCAGGGTTGGACACTATCCTCGTATTCAAATTCTTCTGTGATGTATTCGGAGAAGGAACCCGCCTTGCAATCCCCAAGACAACTGCGCGCCGGACTCATCGTCATTGAAGCTTGCTTCAGGGGCTACTCAGGGAGTCCTGGATTAGGGGGTCTCTGGACAGCCGGACTATCTCCATTGGCCGGACTGTTAGACTATGAAGATACAAGATTGAAGACTTCGTCTCGTGTGCGGGTGGGACTCTACTTGGCGTGGAAGGCAAACTAGGCAATACGGATATGGATATATCCTCCTTTGTAACCGACCTTATGTAACCCTAACCCTCTCCGGTGTCTATATATACCGAAGGGTTTTAGTCCGTAGGACAACAACCAAAGGGTTTAGCCTCTCTGATCTCGTGGTAGATCTACTCTTGTAACACCCATATCATCAATATCAATCAAGAAGGACGTAGGGTTTTACCTCCATCAAGAGGGCCCAAACCTGGGTAAAACTTCGTGTCCCTTGCCTCCTATTACTGTCCGGCCTAGATGCACAGTTCGGGACCCCCTACCCGAGATCCGCCGGTTTTGACACCGACAAGCGTCTAACTCAAGAACTAAACACTCTTAAGTTAGCTCATGAAACTATCTTGGAAAATCATCGAGAACTTTTAAAGACTCATGATAAGCTACGCTTTGAAAAGCTCAACCTTGAGCAAGAGAATGAGTTTTTAAAGGCAATCAATGATGATCTTTGCAAGAAAAGTTCTTCTTACATTGCCAAGCGTTTACTCTTGTCTACTTACATGCCACAAGTTAAATCTAGCAACAAGAGCAAGAAAGATTCCTCATCTAGTAGTAACAACAATCATGCTAAATCCAATATTGTTGCTTCTAGTAGTTCTCTTGATTCCACTAATGATTCTCTTAGCCAAGTTACACTTGAGTAAGAAAATAGCTTATTGAAGGGAATTATAGAAAAAGGTGTTTACAAGAGACTTGCCGGGAGTAAGAAATTTGAGGAAATTGTACGCAAGCAAGGAAGACACCGGAAGAATCAAGGTGTTGGTTTTGAACAAAAGTTCAATGCCAATGGAGTTGAGTGGGAAGAAGATCAATACCCCAAGACGAAGTTTGTTCCTCAGCAAGAGAAGTATGATCCTACTTATTTCAAAGGGACACAAGCTCAAGATGATCTTCCACCACAAGACCACAAGCAAAAAGGCAAGGAAAAGCTTCAAGAGGAAATTGATGCATTTGAAGAAGCACCCAAGGCCTTGGTCAAGTGGGTTCCCAAGACCACATCAAGTTCTACTTCATAAAGTACAACTACAACTCCAGGGGTTCCCATCAAGATGGTGTGGATCCAGAAGAAGAAGAACTATATAGTTCTTTAAGGTGACTCCGCCAACATACTTCACTCATATCATTTTGGCGAGGACAAGTGCAAACAACTTCCATATCTTGCACTAGTTCAAGGAGTCACAAACCCTCTTGTTGGTAAGACAAGGGACAAGGTAACCTAATGCTTTCATGGACATCATCTTGTGTATGCATCACTCTATGTCTATGGATATCCTTGTTTGTTCCTTGTGGGACTAACCCGTGTAGGTATTGAAAGTGCAACTCACTCCAAAGGATTGCTCCAAATGATCTACATCAACATTGATCATCTACATCTTCAACCCCTACATGAAGTCATCATCGACAAAACCCAAGGTTAGTTCATCCCTCTTAGGGGGGATATCACATCTAGGGGGAGCTTTACTCTAACCAATTGAGCTAAAGCAACTCTAATGGTGTGAACACAACAATGCTTTATGTAAAAGTGCTAATCCCACTTTTCCTTAAACGATGAGTACGACCTATGATCAAATGTTCTCATTTGACGCCTAAGTCATTATACTCATATATAGATGACCTAGTCATCGCCAAATTGCTTGATAGATGCTAGAGTGTTTGTGCATGCTTTGTCACATATTTCATTTGTCATTTTATTGTGTGAGCATGTTGGTTGCATATTTTACTCATTCGAGGACATCCATTTGTTGTTTTGATTGTTTGACTCTTTCTCTTTTGCCAAATGGATGGACAAGAATGCCTAAGAACTCCCTCTAGCTATCTATGATTTTCTCGTCTCAAACTCTATTCATCCTACATCACAAAGTTTGATCAAGTCAGATTCGAACCACTCTGTGTGAGGAGCACTCGGAGTTCCCGATTTGTCATAGACTTAAACCTCCAAAACCTCTTTGTGCATCTCAGTCTGACCGATTCATCCTTTTCGGTCCTACCGAGTCACTAAGTTGATCTAGGGTTTTTCAATCTCGGTGCAACCGATTAGAACATTTCGGTCACAGCGAGTTGCAGTAACTGCCTGCAGTTTTGCATCTCGGTGCCACCGAGTCGTTCCACTCGGTCACACCGACAGGGTCAGGTTATATATACGGACGGGCCAAAATTTGGAAATTTTTCCGAACCTCCTCGCTCGCGCATGACCTACTCTGCCTCCTCGGGTCTCCGGATTGTCCTCTCGTCGCCAGCGACCTCCCGCCGCTGGTCTTCGCCGCCGTCAACGGAAATCTTCATCGCCATTGCTGCCGTAGCAAGTTCGTCGCTGAACTAGGGTACGAACTTGATCATTGTGCTAATCCTTAACTCCGATTCTTAGCACATTGCTTTGCCATGATTCTTGCCACGAATGAAATCATCCTGTCCAGCAAAAACATCCCATAGATTAGTTTTGATTTCAAAATTTAAGGTTAGGTCTCCGCCGAATTCATCTCGGACCGACCGAGTTGTAGAAATCGGTCTCACCGATTTTGGCTTAGGCAAGAGCACACGCGTTTTCGGTCTGACCGAAAATTGCAAATCGGTGTGACTGAGTTCAATTCTCTGTGAAACCCTAGCAGTCTCGGTGCCATCGAACTGTGACTTGGTCTGACTGAGTTCACCAGTTTAGGTTCCAAAAACTGCTTCGGTATCACCGAGTTTACAAATCGGTAGATCCGAAGTGCTTTCTGTGAGGAACTAAAACTAAGTTATTGATTCAATTGTTTTGCAAAACTCCTGTACTTTGTGATGCTCATCTACTCTACCTCATCTATAATCTATTCACAGGGTCTGCTGATAGTTTGCCTGCATGATGTCTGACCAAAGTGATAGCCAGAACAAGTCTGAGGAGCAGGTTCAACTGAGTGAGGGCACTAGTCCCTCCAGTTCATCTGATGATGGCAGCAGGAGCACACCAAGTAACTTGCCAAAGGCAGCCACCAGAACAAGAAAGAAGAAGACCTCAGATTCAGAGGATGACGACTATGTGGCTGTTGAGGAAGAAGTCAGCTCCAAGAAAAAGGTGCTGAAAAAGGAGTATGGCTCAGCTGCTACAGTCAAGCCAGTGATGCATAAGAAGGCACCAGCAAAGAGATTCCCCATGTCGAAGGCCAGAGCATCCACTGCTGAAACCTCCAAGCCATCTGAAGAGGCAGTTGGAGAAGGCAAGAAAAGGAAGGAAGTGGTCAAGAAGACCACTGCCAGAGTGCTTGACAGATCATCAATTATGAGAGATGATGATGAAGAGGAAGAGGATGCTGCACCAGCACCCAAAGCTCAAAAGCTCATGGGAGATGCAATCAGATCAGGGGCTGCTCCATCTAAGCCCAAAGCTGCTCCCAAGGCAAGCTGCTCCAGCTCAGAAACCCAAGAGAAGCACTAGAAACATTTATGCTGAGGAAAAGAACAAGGCCCCAGTGCCTGAAGCTGCTGAAGAAGATGAAACTCAAGTGCTAAGGAAGATGAAACCCAGGATCCTTGACCACAATAATGCACATCCAGTCGTAGACAACATGAAAATCAGGAAGGATGCAGGATTGAGAATATGGAGAGAGTCTGATCCATATGCTATCAGGAGAAGAATTGTTGTGGACTACATGTTTCACAGTAAGGAACAACAGGACTTCTATGAGACAGTCTTGCTTGACAAGAAGCCCATTGTGTGTGACATGAAATGGGTAGACTGGAAGTACATCCAGAAGAATGAAGATCACTATCCTGGAGTGTATGACAACTTTAAGGCATGTGGAGTTGATGAATTCGTTGCACAAAAGCTCACCAAGTGGAATGATGAGCTGATCATGCAGTTCTACTCCACTACCCACTTCTATCCACATGGGAAGATTGTATGGATGTCTGAGGGTACTAGGTACCAATCCATAGTTGATGAGTGGGCCAAGCTTATAAATGCTCCTGAGGAACATGAGGATGACTTGGATGTTTATGCAGAGAAGAAGAAAGACCACAACACTATGGCCAACATGTACAAGGAGATCACAAATGCTGCCTTGGAACACACAAGTTTGGATCTGTCCACTACCTGTTGTCTGGTCTGCCTACCATAAACTGGATTCTGAGGCACACACTGCTACCCAAGTCAGGTGATCACAACATGATCAGAGGAAACTTGCTGCACATATTTGATGTCCCATAGAAGTTCAAAGTCATGATCCTGATTGTTGAGACAATCAAGAGGACTGCTGCTGATTAGAAGAGGAGCTGTGGGTATTCTCCACAAATTCAGGAGCTCATTAACTCAAAGATGGGCACCGGCACATATCTTTTGGACAAGGAGCACCTGCCCATCTATCCTGAATTTGAAGACAACACTATGGTGATGGATGAAAATGAACCATCTTCATCTCAAGCACATGAGAAGAGAGAGAAGGCAAAGACAGAGAAAGCTGCAAAGATGCCAACTGTTGAAGAGGCATCTCAAGTGTTCTTGAAATCCAAACAAGATCAACTTGGATATCTGATCCAATCCACCCTGAGGATTGAGAAGTTCTTGGCCACCCTGACTAAGAACAAGGAGAGTTTGGAGAGGATCGTTGAGCAAAAGTTCTATGATCTGGATGTCAAGGTAACTGAGATCCAAACTGTAGTTGAGCAGCTACAGGAGGAAGCAGAGGAGATGAAGGGCAAGTCTACTACTGATGCTTTCAAACGAGTGCCATGAGGTCCAAGGTCTGCTGCAGTGCCTGTGAAAGATACTCAAGCTTCAGTGTCAGCACCAGCAGCCACAGCTCCAGTTCCACCTTTAGCACCCACTCCATCAGCTCCAACTACTTCATCGGAAGCCTTCGTCCTTGGAGTTCTCTCTACACCACCTCCCGAAGATCAAGCCTGAGAGTCGTTTAGCACTATGCACTTTTGAACTTTTTGGTAACTTATTGCCAAAGGGGGAGAAAAATGTATAGATCATAGGCTTCGAGAGAGAGAGTGTTGGTTTTTATCTCTCTTGCTATTTTGTTTGAAACTTTATTGTGTGCTTGTGTGAGCTACTTGTGAGATACTTGTTGATCATGTGTCTGATCATTTGCTACCCTTAATGTTTGGTTCAGTGATGCTATCTTTTATATCTCTTATATGATCATTCACTTGCTTGGTGATGAGTGCATGCTTTTAATCGCTATCATTTTGAGCGCTCCACCAAGATGTATGTGACATGGAAGAGTAACCCATGATCCTAATCAATTGTGCATTTGCATTCAAAAGCAAATTTTAAATAATGCACAAAATTAGGGGGAGCTCTTGCTTGTCACATACTTCTCAAAGCGTCGATGTTTTTCAAATACTATTTATCATTTGTCGAAGCTTTGATCTATATGTTGTCATCAATTACCAAAAAGGGGGAGATTGAAAGTGCAACTATCCCTGGGTGGTTTTGGTAATTCCTAACAACATATAGCTCACTAAGCTAATGCTATTCCAAGATGAATATTTCAGGAAAGCTCAATGGTTGGCATGGCATGGATTAGAAAGTGGACCCTTCAAAATGCTAAGGATAAAAGATTGGCTCAATCTCAAAGCACAAGACTCTACATTTTCTATTTTAGTGATCCAAGTTCACATTGAGTCTATAAGAAAAGCCAATACTATTAAGAAGGGATGAGGTGTTGCCTAATGAGGTGCTTGCTCAAAATGCTTAGTGATATGCTCCAAAACTCTCCACTACTTTCTCATATCCAGATATGTCCCACACCAAAAGTCAAACTAGGCCCCACCGATTCTTTCTATCCGGCGCCACCGAGTTCAGTTGACATAGCCACTGCTAGAAACCCTAATATTTTCAGTCTCACCGATAGGGATCTCGGTCTCATCGCAATGGGATTGTAATCTCTCTGTTTCCCTTCGTAAAGTTTTGGTCAAACCGAGATGAGCGATCGGTCCCACCGAGATTGCAATGTAAACCCTCTGTTTCCCTTTCGTAACACTTCGGTCCAACCGAGATGAGTGAATCAGTCCCACCGAGTTTGCCTGACCAACTCTCTGTTAGTCCATTACCAAAATCGGCCTCACCGAGTTTGTGTAATCGATCTCACCGAGATTAGTTATGCCCTAACCCTAACGAAATCGGTCCCACCGATTTGACATGTCGGTCCCACCAAGAATCCTAATGCTCACATTTTGAACTAAATCGGTCTGACCAAGTTTCATGATTCGGTCGCACCGAGTTTGGTGATTTGTGTGTAACGGTTAGATTTTGTGTGGAGGCTATAAATACCCCTCCACCTACTCTTCATTAGAAGAGAGAGCCATCAGAACATGCCTACACTTCCAATACATATTTTCTGAGAGAGAACCACCTAAATTTGTGTTGAGGTCAAGATATTCCATTCCAACCACTTAAATCTTGATCTCTAGCCTTCCCCAAGTTGCTTTCCGCTCAAATCTTCTTTCTACCAAATCCAATCCTATGAGAGAGAGTTGAGTGTTGGGGAGACTATCATTTGAAGCACAAGATCAAGGAGTTCATCATCAACACACCATTTTTTACTTCTTGGAGAGTGGTGTCTCCTAGATTGGCTAGGTGTCACTTGGGAGCCTCCGACAAGATTGTGGAGTTGAACCAAGGAGTTTGTAAGGACAAGGAGATCGCCTACTTCGTGAAGATCTACCCTAGTGAGGCAAGTCCTTCATGGGCGACGGCCATGGTGGGATAGACAAGGTTGCTTCTTCGTGGACCCTTCGTGGGTGGAGCCCTCCGTGGACTCGCGCAACCATTACCCTTCATGGGTTGAAGTCTCCATCAACGTGGATGTACGATAGCACCACCTATCGGAACCACACCAAAAATCTCCGTGTCAACATTGCGTTTGCTCCCTCAAACTCCTCCCTTTACCCTCATATGCAATTGTTTTACATTCCGCTGATATACTCTTAGAATTGCATGTGTAGGTTGATTACTTGTTTGTGCTAAGTTGCTAAAATCTGCCAAGAACTAAAATTGGGAAAAGGCTAGATTTTTATTTGGTCAAGTAGTCTAATCACCCCCCTCTAGACATACTTTCGATCCTATAAATAGACATCCCTCTAGTCATCCAAATGATCAAATGATCCATATCAACTAAACCATGTCCGATCATCACGTGAGATGGAGTAGTTTTCAATGGCGAACATCACTATGTTGATCATATCTACTATATGATTCATGTTCGACCTTTCGATCTCAGTGTTCCGAGGCCATATCTACATGTGCTAGGCTCGTGAAGTTTAACCCGAGTATTGTGCACATGCAAAACTGTCTTGCACCCGTTGTATGTGAACGTAGAGCTTATCACACCCAATCATCATGTGGTGTCTCAGCACGACGAACTGTAGCAACAATGCATACTCAAGGAGAGCACTTGAACCTTGAAATTTAGTGAGAGACCATCTTATAATGCTACCGCCGTACTAAGCAAAATAAGATGCACAAAGGATAAAAATCACATGCAATCAAAATATGTGACATGATATGGCCGTCATCATCTTGTGCCTTTGATCTCCATCTCCAAAGCATTGTCATGATCTCCATTGTCACCGGTTTGACACCTTGATCTCCATCGTAGCATCGTTGTCGTCTCGCCAACTATTGCTTCTACGAATATCACTACCGCTTAGTGATAAAGTAAAGCAATTACATCGCGATTGCATTTTGTACAATAAAGTGACAACCATAAGGCTCCTGCTAGTTCCCAATAACATTTACAAAACATGATCATCTCATACAATAATTTATATCTCATCACGTCTTCACCATATCACATTACAACATGCCCTGCAAAAACAAGTTAGACGTCCTCTACTTTGTTATTGCAAGTTTTATGTTGCTGCTACGGGCTTCTAGCAAGAACCATTCTTACCTACACATCAAAACCACAACGATTTTTCGTCAAGTGTGTTGTTTTAACCTTCAACAAGGACTAGCCGTAGTCAAACTTGATTCAAATAAAGTTGTAGAGACATACACCCGCCAGACACCAGTGTGCGAAGCATGTCGGTAGAACCAGTCTCATAAACGCGGTCATGTAATGTCGGTCCGGGCCGCTTCATCCAACAATACCGCCGAATCAAAGTAATACATTGGTAGTAAGCAGTATGACTATTATCGCCCACAACACTTTGTGTTCTACTCGTGCATATAACATATATGCATAGACCTGGCTCGGATGCCACTGTTGGGGAAAGCAGTATTTCAAAAAATTTCCTACGATCACACAAGATCTATCTAGGAGATGCATAGCAACGAGGGGAGAGAGTGTGTCCATGTACTCTTGTAGACCAAAAGCGGAAGCGTTTAGTAACGCGGTTGATGTAGTCGAACGTCTACGCAATCCAACTGATCCTAGCACCGAACGTACAAAACCTCCGTGTTCAGCACACGTTCAGCATGATAACGACCCTCGAGCTCTTGATCCAGTTGAGAACGAGGGAGAGTTCCGTCGGCACGATGGCGTGGCGACGATGATGATGAAGTTACCAGCGCAGGGCTTCGCCTAAGCACTACAACAATATGACCGAGGTGTGTAACTGTGGAGGGGGCACCGCACATGACTAAGAGAAGACTTGGTGTGCCTTTCAGGTGCCTCCCTCCCACGTATATTGTAACGCCCTCGATGCGGCTATATCTCCCACGTGTCTAAGCACAACTTAGAGGCATAACCGCATTGAAAGCAATGTCGCAAGTGAGGTAATCTTCACACAAACCCATGTAATACATAAGGGAAAAGAGATACATAGTTGGCTTACAATCGTCACTTCACACAATACATGAATAAAACATTACATCATCCAGATACAAACAAGGTCCGACTACGGAACCAAAATAAAAGAAGAACCCCAAATGCGACATAGTCCCCGATCGACCCCAACTGGGCTCCACTACTGATCAACTAGAACGAAACAACACAAAGGACAAGATCTTCATTGAGCTCCTCCTTGAGCTTCGTTGCATCGACTGCACGGACTCATCGGCACCTGCAAGCTGGTTTTGGAAGTATCTGTGAGCCACGGGGACTCAGCAATCTCGCACCCTCGCGATCAAGACTATTTAAGCTTATGGGTAAGGTAAAGGTATGAGATGGAGCTGCAGCAAGCGACTAGCATATATGGTGGCTAAAATACGCAAAAGAGAGCGAGAAGAGAAGGCAAAGCACGGTCGAGAAACTATGATCAAGAAGTGATCCTAGAACAGCCTACGTCAAGCATAACTCCAACACCGTGTTCACTTCCCGGACTCCGCCGGAAAGAGACCATCATGGTTACACACGCGGTTGATTCATTTTAATTAAGTTAAGGTTCAAGTTATCTACAACCGGACATTAACAAATTCCCATCTGCCCATAACCGCGGGCACGGCTTTCGAAAGTTCAAATCCCTACAGTGGTGTCCCAACTTAGCCCATGACAAGCTCTCACGGTCAACGAAGGAATAGACCTCCTCTCGGGACGTTCCGATCAGACTCGGTATCCCGGTACAACAAGACATTTCGACAGGGTAAAACTAAACCAGCAACACCGCCCGAATGTGCCGACAAATCCCGATAGGAGCTGCACATATCTCTTTCTCAGGGCACACTCAGGTGAGCCAGACGTTGGGTAGGCCAGCCCAGAGTTGCCCCTGGTAGCCCCGGACATCGCTCGGTTGGACCAACACTCAAAGGAGCACTGGCCCGGGGGGGGGGTTAAAATAATGATGACCCTTGGGCGCGCGACCCCCAAGGGAAAAGAAAAGGCTAGGCGGCAAATGGTAAAACCAAAGTTGGGCATTGCTGGAAGAGCTTTACTTAAGGCGAACTGTCAAGGGGTTCCCATAATAGCCCAACCGCGTAAGGAACGCAAAATCCGGGAACATAACACCGATATGACGGAAACTAGAGTGGCAAGAGTGGAAGAAAACACCAGGCATAAGGCCGAGCCTTCCACCCTTTACCAAGTATATAGATGCATTAATTAAATAAGATATATAGTGATATCCCAACAAGTAAACATGTTCCAACAAGGAATGAAACTTCAATCTTCACCTGCAACTAACAACGCTATAAGAGGGGTCGAGCAAAGCGGTAACATAGCCAATCAACGGTTTGCTAGGAAAAGGTGGGTTAGAGGCTTGGTTCAACAATATAGGAGGCATGATAAGCAAGTGGTAGGCATTGCAGCATAGGTAGCAAAAGAGCGAGCATCTAGCAAGCAAAGATAGAAGTGATTTCGAGGGTATGGTCATCTTGCCTGAGATCCCGCAAGGAAGAAGAACGAGTCCATGAAGAGGACAACGGACGTAGATGAACGGGTCCTCACAAACGCGACGTTATTGGAACCAACCCGAAGAAGCAAACACCAGAATAGAAGCACACAACATAGTAAACAACCAACACATGAACATGGTATGATATGCGGGATGCGGGATGTGATGCATATGCATGATATGACAAGGAACGAATGAACCTGGCCTCAACTTGGAAAACCAAGTGTTCCACTGGAAAGATGGGATGAAATCCCTTGAAAACGATATAAAGAACCCAGAATCGGAGTTACGGTTTGGAAATGGCAAGCAATTCAAATATGACCACGTTCTGCGATTTACAGCAAGTAGCCATCTAAATGCAACAAGATGAACATGCTACAGCACTCAAACATGGCATCAAAATACATGGCAGGAATCCATTCATGATGCTTAACAAAAGATGAACACTGAACTACGGCCAATTCATCCATTAACAGGTTCAAACAAGCATGGCAAAAATGCAAACGGTAAACAGATCTCAGACTTAGTGAAATTAACACAAGCCTGAAATTTCAGATCAGATAGCCGGTGGACGCGTCCGGCGCGGACGGACGTGTCCGGCGGCGCGAGGAGGGAGATGGCTAGGGTTCATCCGTGAAATGATCCGAAATTTCGGGGAGGGGCACATATTTATAGGTAGAGGGAGCTAGGAGAGTCCAAATGAGGTGCGGTTTTCGGCCACGCGATCGTGATCGAACGACCGAGATGATAGAGGAGGTTCAAGTGGGTTCTGGGCCACTTTGGAGAGGTGTTGGGCTGCAACACACACGAGGCCTTTTCGGTCCCTCGGTTAACCGTTGGAGCATCAAACGAAGTCCAAATAGTACGAAACTTGACAGGCGGTCTACCGGTAGTAAACCAAGGCCGCATGGCAAGTCTCGGTCCAATCCGGAAATGTTTAATCCCCACACACGAGAAGAAGGTAGAAATGACCACCGGAGGAGAACGGAGCGCCGGAATGCAAAATGGACAACGGGGAAAATGCTCAGACGCATGAGACGAACACGTATGCAAATGAAATGCACATGATGACATGATATGCAATGCATGACACGCAAGCAATGACAAGGCAGCAATAGCGAATAACTGAACAACACCTAGCACATCGGTCCGGGGCGTTACAACACTCCACCACTACGAGAGGATCTCGTCCCGAGATCTAGAATGGCACCGGAGGGACAACGGAAGAGATAAAAGAAGAGGTAAAACAAATTGCTTCTTTGACAAACGAGTGAAACCAAAAAACCTTGAAAAGGTTAAGCCATATCGAAAAAAAGAATAACGGAGATGACAAATTTGAAAACACTCCGTTAGAAAAGAGGGACAAGGAACATTGCGAAAAACCTTGAGGTTAAAGGGCAAGATGTATATTGAAACCACTCCGGTTAAAACAAGATAGAGAAGGATTAAGAATGATATAATTTGAGCAGCACTTCGTCTGAGAAGGGAGGCAAAACTTGGCAGAATGGGAAAATTCGAAAAGCAGGCACGACACTCTGGTTAAAAGGATAAGGATGAAAAGAACATGATCCAAGATGATGAGAGAAAAGAGCAACATCACAATGGCTCCAGAACAAAAGAATAGAAGATAGATAATTGAAATAAGAATGGAGAAGAAAATTCCAACTTCTGCCACAAAAGAACTTGAAAAGGCATCTTAAAGGGAAGGGTCGAACGGAGTTATTAGAAAGCCAACAACGAAAAGAATAAGCTTGATATGGTCTTATGGAGTACAACTCAAATTATGAGGTGACACCCTGCCACTCACGAGAAAAGAATTGTATTGATATGAACAAGGAGGCGAGAAAGTATATCGCACCGGAAAGGATAAATCAAGAAATTGGATCATTTATGAGCACCATAAATAGCAACAATCCTTAGGGAAGGCTTTTGGTGAAATATAACCCAAGATAATTCCAATGAAGAGATTGATGGATTTAAAATATCCCAATCTTGACAACATGTGAATCATGAAAACATGAACTCCAATTAACAAGAATGACATAATACCACCTTCAATGATATGGAAGAAAGAATTGCACTCCGGATTACAAGATGAAGCAAACTTGAGTTCCTTAGAAAAGAATCTCGATGAACACCTCGAGAAGGAATTACATCCTTGAAGAACCATCATATAGAGCCTCCATGAAGAACTCCGTTAAACAAAAGAATGATCAGACGGAGAGAAAGGGTAGTTGAAAACACAAGGTGGAACCTTGTAAAGATTTAGATGGATCTCCGTGATAATTAGAGCTTGGAACTCCGGGAAAGGGAGATGAGCACTTGAAACCAAGAATAAGTATGATGAGCCACTCCGGAAAACAGGAATTGGATAAACTCGATGAAACAAGAATAAGAATTACATTATGCGTATCCTTCACCAATTTAAAATTGATGACAAGCAATGGAATTGGCATACTACTTATTCTCGTAGAAAGGATTAAAAGAGATATATCAAAACTTGAGAACGTCTTCAACGAACCACCGGTAGAATTGGAACACCGAATGAATTAATATGATAACGAATGATGAGAACTCTTGCTCGAACCACCATAGGAATTAAAATAAATGAAGAAAAGATAAAGAATCACCAGGAAGAATTAGCAAATGAACGAAGAAGCTTGAGGGGATTTAGATACATCAGAACGAAGAGATCAAGAACTGATTAGAGGATATTTTATTGATGCACCGGTAAGATAGGAGAATGATAACTGACAGCTCAGAATGAATAAACCTGAATTGATGGACTCCGGATAATCAAACTGAGAAGACTCTTGAATTGCTCCGGATAGGTGAAAAGAATTCTCACAATCGAAAATAATTATGAGAGGATGACAATAAGCTAGAACCATGAATCTCTGAGAGAGCGGATAAGATATGGAGGAAAAACTCTTCTTCGGTCTTCAAAAGCTGAGAATGACGATGAGAAACACCACCATGAATTATTTAGACACTCCGGAAGAATGAAAACGAAGAGGTTGAGTCAACGATGAAAAGAATTTGAAAGATCTTGGAGAAATACATTTGACTGATGATCATTCATTCTTACGTCAAACTTTGACAAGAAATTTGAGGATATCTCCGGGAAATAAGAAGAGTCAGGTAAGATCCTGGGAAAAGACCTGTGGGTTAGGGCCCACTCAAAAGAAACACCGTTGAGATGATTTAAAGAGAGAGATTGCACCGGTTGAATTAAGAGACTTGAATGAGATAACATTCTTGAAAGAGCTTGAACGAATGTAGAGTGGAAACACGAATCTCCGAGATATCTTGAGCACTCCAGAACAATTGAATAGCGAGAAATGAATGAATATGAGTAGCACCGTCAAGAGAAGGTATTGAAACGAGGAAAGGATAAGATCAACAAAGCTTGACTTGAAACCACCGGAGATGAAAAGAATGAAGAATGCCGAACTAGAAGCTCCGTTAGAATCTTCATGAGAATCACCGGATAAGAATATTGATAGAAAAGAATGGAGAGACTTCACAAAAAAAATAAAAGGATACTTGATTAAAACATCTGAGTCCTCGAAGAAACAAGGGAGGGAGGTTGGGAAAAAAAACAAAGGCAACTTGGAGACGGATGAAACAGACACCGTTGAGAAGAACTGGGATTGAATCTTGCGGATGTTGAAGTGATCGGATCCACTTGAAGAGAAAACACGCCGGTGAAAAGGATTGACAAGACAATCTTGATGATCAAGAAGGATTGGTATCCACATCAGAGTATGAGAACACCATTTGGGGAAGGTATGGAATCAACATTTGACTTTGAAGCAACTTGAATACCACAACTCAAAACAAAAACAAATGATTGGTTTGCAGAATAAGCCGGAACAAACATATGATAGAGATTTCGTCCGAAGTTTTTGTGGTGGGGCCTACACGGGCTCGATCGTACAGCACCATCATGTACAAGGCAGTGCACATGACATACAAAGCGTCTCCGAGTCGGCATACCCAAGGACTCTTTAAGACACAACGAGGCCACTGTAAAACCAACCGTGAATAGGCGGACCACTAGACGTCGAACCCCAATTTCATATCATACATCTGTCGGAAAGATATCCTACGAGCTACTTGAATTCCCACCTATGAAACTCCTGAACCTTTACGGTTATGCAATTAGGTGTTGGGGATACAGGGGAAGCATAATATCTCACCCAAATCTAGCAAATCCTACATCCAGTTGTATCCATCCTTCAACACATAACCAAGAAACCTTCGGAAATCATCTACCTCAACCTTCGAAAAGCATCCGTTATACAAGTTATGGCAATACTCCCAAACTCCCGCCCCAGTACTGGGTGGCATCGAGGTTATCTCACCAACAACTGCATAAAAGAGATTTTCGATGTCGGCAAAACTAAACTCAGGTATTCCAGAACTGCAACAATAAAATTGTGACGACAACACCTCGGAGCTCAACTCCCCGGGACACTTCCACAAAACCCCTGACAGGAGGCACCAAGACAATGTTCTCGTCACAAAACCATCGGAACGATTCCAAGATACCCGCGTGATCCTAAAAAAAATTTAGTGAAATTTGAGAAGAGAAGAGTCAAAACTCTACGTCAGGATACCTTACCAGAGCGATGAGGAGACTGGGAAGTAAAAAGAATTCCTAAACTCTCCGATATATAATTCCTAAATGACTCAAAACATTTTTCTAGACACAACTACGGCTGCTAAAAATGATCAAGCAATGGGGCTCCTAAGGTCAGGGAAGGCTCTGATACCAACTTGTAACGCCCTCGATGCGGCTATATCTCCCATGTGTCGAAGCACGACTTAGAGGCATAACCGCATTGAAAGCAATGTCGCAAGTGAGGTAATCTTCACACAAACCCATGTAATACATAAGGGAAAAGAGATACATAGTTGGCTTACAATCGCCACTTCACACAATACATGAATAAAACATTATATCATCCAGATACAAACAAGGTCCGACTACGGAACCAAAATAAAAGAAGAACCCCAAATGCGACACGGTCCCCGATCGACCCCAACTTGGCTCCACTACTGATCAACTAGAACGAAACAACACAAAGGACAAGATCTTCATCGAGCTCCTCCTTGAGCTTGGTTGCGTCGACTGCACGGACTCATCGGCACCTGCAAGCTGGTTTTGGAAGTATCTGTGAGCCACGGGGACTCTGCAATCTCGCACCCTCGCGATCAAGACTATTTAAGCTTATGGGTAAGGTAAAGGTATGAGATGGAGCTGCAGCAAGCGACTAGCATATATGGTGGCTAACATACGCAAAAGAGAGCGAGAAGAGAAGGCAAATCACGGTCGAGAAACTATGATCAAGAAGTGATCCTAGAACACCCTACGTCAAGCATAACTCCAACACCGTGTTCACTTCCCGGACTCCGCCGGAAAGAGACCATCACGGTTACACACGCGGTTGATTCATTTTAATTAAGTTAAGGTTCAAGTTATCTACAACCGGACATTAACAAATTCCCATCTGCCCATAACCGCGGGCACGGCTTTCGAAAGTTCAAACCCTGCAGGGGTGTCCCAACTTAGCCCATGACAAGCTCTCACGGTCAACGAAGGAATAGACCTCCTCCCGAGATGTTCCGATCAGACTCGGTATCCCGGTACAACAAGACATTTCGACAGGGTAAAACTAAACCAGCAACACCGCCCGAATGTGCCGACAAATCCCGATAGGAGCTGCACATATCTCTTTCTCAGGGCACACTCAGATGAGCCAGACGTCGGGTAGGCCAGCCCAAAGTTGCCCCTGGTAGCCCCGGACATCGCTCGGTTGGACCAACACTCAGAGGAGCACTGGCCCGGGGGGGTTAAAATAATGATGACCCTTGGGCGCGCGACCCCCAAGGGAAAAGAAAAGGCTAGGCGGCGAATGGTAAAACCAAAGTTGGGCATTGCTGGAAGAGCTTTACTTAAGGCGAACTGTCAAGGGGTTCCCATAATAGCCCAACCGCGTAAGGAATGCAAAATCTGGGAACATAACACCGATATGACGGAAACTAGGGCGGCAAGGGTGGAACAAAACACCAGGCATAAGGCCGAGCCTTCCACCCTTTACCAAGTATATAGATGCATTAATTAAATAAGATATATAGTGATATCCCAACAAGTAAACATGTTCCAACAAGGAACGAAACTTCAATCTTCACCTGCAACTAACAACGCTATAAGAGGGGCCGAGCAAAGCGGTAACATAGCCAATCAATGGTTTGCTAGGACAAGGTGGGTTAGAGGCTTGGTTCAACAATATAGGAGGCATGATAAGCAAGTGGTAGGCATCGCAGCATAGGCATAGCAAAACAGCGAGCATCTAGCAAGCAAAGATAGAAGTGATTTCGAGGGTATGGTCATCTTGCCTGAGATCCCGCAAGGAAGAAGAATGAGTCCATGAAGAAGACAACGGACGTAGACGAACGGGTCCTCACAAACGCGACGTTATCGGAACCAACCCGAAGAAGCAAACACCGGAAAAGAAGCACACAACATAGTAAACAACCAACACATGAACATGGTATGATATGCGGGATGCGGGATGTGATGCATATGCATGATATGACAAGGAACGAATGAACCTGGCCTCAACTTGGAAAACCAAGTGTTCCACTGGAAAGATGGGATGAAATCCCTTGAAAACGATATAAAGAACCCGGAATCGGAGTTACTGTTTGGAAATGGCAAGCAATTCAAATATGACCACGTTCTGCGATTTACAGCAAGTAGCCATCTAAATGCAACAAGATGAACATGCTACAGCACTCAAACATGGCATCAAAATACATGGCAGGAATCCATTCATGATGCTTAACAAAAGATGAACACTGAGCTACGGCCAATTCATCCATTAACAGGTTCAAACAAGCATGGCAAAAATGCAAACGGTAAATAGATCTCAGACTTAGTGAAATTAACACAAGCCTGGAATTTTAGATCAGATAGCACTCTTTGGGGCAACAAAACTACATGCTACAGGATCTGAACATGGCAAAGTAAAGCATGGCATGGAGCTACTCAAAGAGCTTAACAAAAGTCCCTTAGTGACCTTGAGCCAAAAGGGATCAGAAAATACAATTGCAAGCATGTGAACATGGCAAAAACATAATCAGTTCTCAGACTTAGTGAGAACTGGAGCATGCTGAAAACTGATATCAAGTAGGCATGTTTACGAGCTCGATGCACTCACTACGGAGCAAGTCATGATAAACTAAGCATACACCCATCAAGAAAACACAAAAAGAAAGCTAGAAATAGCAAGAACAATAACATGGCATGCACGGATCAACTACAACATCCTCGGCAAAATCGCTAACAAGTAGACAATCTGCCCAGATTCATGAAGTAGCAAAAATAGAGCTCGATTGACTCAAGCTAGGGTGCTTCATAATTGCAAACAAAGACATGGATGGATAGAGCACTACAAGATTAACAAAACATCCTTACTGATCATCCTCAAAAGAGGCACGGATCACTAGGAAACAACATGAACATATGGCCATATGAAATAAACAGGTCAAGGACTTAGTGGAAACGCTAAGTCCCTGAAATCAGCATTACCAAGTGCCTCACTTTGCAAGCTTGTGCTAGTCACCACACGCATCACAAAAATACATGGGTTACACCTCTGGAAAGATGGCAAAACCCTTAACAGAACACATGAAGAGCTCATGAGCATAACATGCACACAATAATCATGTCAAAAATGACAAATATCTAAATGGAGTAGCAGATCTGACAATTATTTCAAGTAGCCCTCTTCTAACAGCATTTCGGGCATCAAGATGAACTCAAATAAAAATGATGCAATGGAATGAAATGATGTACTCTCTGAAATGAACATTTTGATATGATATATGCTCAAATCGGAGTTACGGATGCAAAGTTACGGCACGATGAACAAGGGCATATGGATCTGGGAATTTCGGGGACTTGGTGGAATTTATACCTCCGCAAAAGTCAACGCGGGACGGAGGGATCCGGGATGGAGCGGTGCAGATCTGAGACGGGTGTTTGGTTTGGGGAGTGGTGGATCTGGTCCACTCCGAGTGGATCCGGCCGGAGTCTACTCCGGCGAACTCCGTGAGCTCCGGCAATGGCGGTGGCGGCCGGCGACTGGAGCAGCACGGCACGGGCGGCGTTGGGTGGCGGGGACAGCGTCCGGCGGCGAAGCACGTGGCGGCGCATACGGCGGAGATCCCGGGCGGGGCCGGGCGAAGGCGGCGGCCGAACGGCACAGAGCGCCGCCG
>NC_041384.1:367176864-367203907 GCF_002162155.2 Triticum dicoccoides | reverse complement strand
CGATCTGGGCTCCCTCGGGCCCGGCAGCGGGGAGGAGAGAGAAGGAGCGGGCGCGGGTGAGGTGGCGCGCCGTGGTTGGGCGAGGTGGCGGTGGAGCTGACGTGGCGGGCGCTGATTCGCCGGCGTGAGGTGGCCGGTGGACGTGTCCGGCGTGGACGGACGTGTCCGGCGGCGCGAGGAGGGAGATGGCTAGGGTTCATCCGCGAAATGATCCGAATTTTCGGGGAGGGGCAGATATTTATAGGTAGAGGGAGCTAGGAGAGTCCAAATGAGGTGCGGTTTTCGGCCACGCGATCGTGATCGAACGACCGAAATGATAGAGGAGGTTCAAGTGGGTTTTGGGCCACTTTGGAGAGGTGTTGGGCTGCAACACACACGAGGCCTTTTCGGTCCCTCGGTTAACCGTTGGAGCATCAAACGAAGTCCGAATGGTACGAAACTTGACAGGCGGTCTACCGGTAGTAAACCAAGGCCGCATGGAAAGTCTCGGTCCAATCCGGAAATGTTTAATCCCCACACACGAGAAGAAGGTAGAAATGACCACCGGAGGAGAACGGAGCGCCGGAATGCAAAACGGACAACGGGGAAAATGCTCAGACGCATGAGACGAACACGTATGCAAATGAAATGCACATGATGACATGATATGCAATGCATGACACACAAGCAATGACAAGGTAACAACAGCGAATAACTGAACGACACCTGGCACATCGGTCTCGGGGCGTTACATATATAAAGGAGGGGGGAAGAGGAGGCCGTCCGAAGGGGGGGGCGCCAAAGTGGGGAGTCCCCCCCTTTCCTATTCCAACTAGGAGAAGGAGGGAAGGAGGAAGAGGGGAGAAGGAAAGAGGGGGGCGCCACCCCCTCCTAGTCCAATTCGGACCAGCCCTTGGGGGGTTGCGGCCACCCCTTGAGGCCCTTCTCTCCTTTCCACTAAAGCCCATTACTTCCCCAGGGGGTTCCGATAACCTCCCGGTACTCCGGTAAATACCCAAAACACTTCGGAACCATTCTGGTGTCCGATTATAACCTTTCAATATATCGATCTTTACCTCCCGACCATTTCGAGACTCCTCGTCATGTCCGTGATCTCATACGGGACTCCGAACGAACTTCGGTCATCAAATCACATAACTCATAATACAAATCATTATCAAACGTCAAGCGTGCGGACCCTACGGGTTCGAGAAATATGTAGACATGACCGAGACACATCTCCGGTCAATAACCAATAGAGGAACCTGGATGCTCATATTGGCTCCTACATATTATACGAAGATCTTTATCGGTCAAACCGCATAACAACATACATTGTTCCCTTTGTCATTAGTATGTTACTTGCTCGAGATTGATCGTCGGTATCATCATACCTAGTTCAATCTCGTAACTAACTTATTAGTCACATTGCTTGTAAGGCTTATAGTGATGTGCATTACCGAGAGGGCCCAGAGATACCTCTCCGATACTCGGAGTGAAAAGTCCTAATCTCGATCTATGCCAAATCAACAAACATCATCGGAGACACCTGTAGAGCAGCTTTATAATCACCCAGTTACGTTGTGACGTTTGATAGCACACAAGGTGTTCCTCCGGTATTCAGGAGTTGCATAATCTCATAGTCAGAGGAACATGTATAAGTCATGAAGAAAGCAATAGCAATAAAACTAAATGATCATTATGCTAAGCTAATGGATGGGTCTTGTCCATCACATCATTCTCTAATGATTTGGCCCCGTTCATCAAATGACAACACATGTCTATGGTCAGGACACTTAACCATCTTTGATTAGCGAGCTAGTCAAGTAGAGGCATACTAGGTACATTTTATTTGTCTATGTATTCACACATGTACTAAGTTTCTGATTAATACAATTCTAGCATGAATAATAAACATTTATCATGATATAAGGAAATATAAATAACAACTTTATTATTGCCTCTAGGGCATATTTCCTTCAAAAACCACTTGTCATTTCCTTTTGCTCCTCGTTGGGTTTGACACTCTTACTTATCAAAAGGAATACGATAGATCCCCTATACTTGTGGGTCATCAAGACTCTTTTCTGGCGCCATTGTCGAGGAGTGAAGCGCCTTTGGTAAGTGGAATTTGGTAAGGAAACAATTATATAGTGTGCTGAAATTTACTGTCACTTGTTGGTATGGAAAATAATCCTTTGAGGGGCTTGTTCGGGGTATCTTCACCTCGACCAGAGGAGAAAAGAGTTGCTCCTCAACCTACTGTACCTACTGAAAATATTTATTATGAAATTCCTTCGGGTATGATAGAGAAACTGCTAGCTAATCCTTATGCAGGAGATGGAACATTACATCCTGATATGTGCCTAATCTATGTGGATGAAGTTTGTGGATTATTTAAGCTTGCAGGTATGCCTGAGGATGTTGTCAAGAAGAAGGTATTCCCTTTGTCTTTGAAGGGAAAGGCATTGACATGGTATAGGCTATGTGATGAGATTGTATCATGGAACTACAACCGATTGAAATTGGAATTTCATCAGAAGTTTTATCCTATGCATCTGGTTCATCGTGATCGGAATTACATATATAATTTTTGGCCTCATGAAGGAGAAAGTATCGCTCAAGCTTGGGGAGGCTTAAGTCAATGTTATATTCATGCCCCAATCAGGAGCTCTCAAGATAAATTATTATTCAAAAAATTTATGCTCGGCTTTCTCATAATGATCGATCCATGCTCGATACTTCTTGTACCGGTTCTTCTATGAAGAAGGATATTGGATTCAAATGGGATTTATTGGAAATAACTAAACGCAACTCTGAAGACTCGGAACTCGACGAAGGTAATGAGTCAGGTATAAACCTTAAGTTTGATTGTGTTCAATCTTTTAGGGATACCGATGCTTTTCGTGAATTTAACACTAAATATGGACTTGACTCTAAGATAGTAGCTTCTTTTTATGAATCTTTTGCTACGCATGTTGATCTCCCTAAGGAGAGGTGGTTTAAATATCATCCTACCATTGAAGTGAAAGTAGTAGAACATGTTAAAGTTGAAGAAGAAACTATTACTTATAATGTTGATCCTGTTGTTCCTACTGCTTATATTGAGAAACCACCTTTTCCTGTTAGAATAAATGAACATGCCAAAGCTTCAACTGTGGTTCATAAGAGTTATACTAGAACTTCTACACCCCCTGAACAAATTAAAGTTGAACCTAGTATTGCTATGGTTAAAGATCTCTTGGTTGATAATATTGATGGGCATGTTATTTATTTCTATGATGAAGCTGCTAGAATTTCTAAACCTGATGTTAAATATAAACATAGACCTATTGTTGGCATGCCTGTTGGTTCTATTAAAATAGGAGATCATTGTTATCATGGATTATTTAATGTGGGTGCTAGCATGAGTGCAATTCCTTATACCTTGTATGAAGAAATTATGAATGATATTGCACCTGCTGAGATAGAAGATATTGATGTTACTATTAAGCTTGCTAATAGAGGTACTATATCACCAATTGGGGTTGTTAGAGATGTTGAAGTCTTGTGTGGGAAAATAAAATACCCTACTGATTTTCTTGTTCTTGGTTCCCAACAAGATGACTTTTGTCCCATTATATTTGGTAGACCTTTCTTGAATACCGTTAATGCTAAGATAGAATGCGAGAAAGATATTATTACTGTTGGTTTAGGGGATATGTCTAAATTTCGTAGACATCCCCATGATAAAGAACTTCCTAGAAAGGATGAAATTATTGGTCTTGCTTCTATTGCCGTGCCTCCTATTGATCCTTTAGAACAATATTTGCTAGACCATGAAAATGATATGTTTATGAATGAAAGAAGGGAAATAGATGAAATATCCTTTAATCAAGGGTCTATTTTGAAACACAATTTTCCTGTTGAAATCCTTGGGGATCCTCCTCCACCCAAGGGTGATCCCATGTTTGAGCTTAAACAATTACCTAATACTTTGAAATATGCTTATCTTAATGAAAAGAAGATATATCATGTTATTATTAGTGCTAACCTTTCAGAGCATGAAGAAAAGAAATTATTGAAAACTCTAAAGAAGCACCGTGCCGCTATTGGATATACTCTTGATGATCTTAAGGGTATTAGTCCCACTCTATGTCAGCACAAAATTAATTTGGAGCATGATGCTAAACCAGTTGTTCATCGCCAACGACAGTTAAATCCTAAGATGAAAGAAGTGGTAAGAAATGAAATACTAAAGCTTCTGGAGGCAGGTATAATTTATCCTATTGCTGATAGTAGATGGGTAAGTCCCGTTCATTGTGTACCTAAGAAGGGAGGTATTACTGTTATTCCTAATGATAAGAATGATTTTTTCCACCAAGAATTGTTACAACTTATAGAATGGTAATTGATTTCCGCAAAGTGAACAAAGATACTAGAAAAGATCATTACCCTCTACCTTTTTCGAGCAAATGCTAGAAAGATTATCCAAACATATAGATTTTAGCTTTCTAGATGGTTATTCTGGTTTTTCTCAAATACCTGTGTCAAAAGATGATCGGGAAAAGACCACTTTTACTTGCCCTTTTGGTACTTTTGCTTATAGACGTATGCCTTTTGGTTTATGCAATGCACCTGCTACCTTCCAAAGATGTATGACTTCTATATTCTTCGATTTTTGTGATAAGATTGTTGAGGTTTTCATGGATGATTTCTCAGTTTACAAAACTTCTTTTGATGATTGCTTAAGCAACCTTGATAGAGTTTTGTAGAGATGTGAAGAAACTAATCTTGTATTGAATTGGGAGAAGTGCCACTTTATGTTTAATGAAGGTATTGTCTTGGGGCATAAGATTTATTAAATATGCCGTGTCCTAAAGATATCAAAGGTATAAGAAGTTTCCTTGGTCATGTTGGTTTCTATAGGAGGTTTATTAAAGACTTCTCTAAAATTTCTAGGCCTCCCACTAATCTCTTGCAAAAAGATGTTCCTTTTGTTTTTGATGATGATTGTGTAGAAGCTTTTGAAACTCTTAAGAAAGCCTTGATTTCTGCACCTATTGTTTAGCCACCTGATTGGAATTTACCCTTTGAAATTATGTGTGATGCTAGTGATTATGTTGTTGGTGCTATTCTAGGGCAAAGAATTGATAAGAAATTAAATGTTATTCAATATGCTAGTAAAAATCTAGACAGTGCCCAGATAAATTATGCTACTACTGAAAAAGAATTTTTAGCAGTTGTCTTTGCTTGTGACAAGTTCGGATCTTATATTGTTGATTCCAAAGTAACTGTTCACACTGATCATGCTACTATTAAAAATCGTATGGAAAAGAAAGATGCTAAGCCTAGACTTATTAGATGGGTTCTCTTTCTATAAGAATTTGATTTGCATATTATTGATAGAAAGGGAGCTGAGAATCTCATTGCAGACAACTTGTCTAGGTTAGAGAATGTTCTTGATGACCCGCTGCCTATTGATCATAGCTTTCCTAATGAGCAATTTGCTGTCATAAATGCTTCTCGTAATACTCCATGGTATGCTGATTAGGCAAATTATATTGTTGCTAAATTTATACAACCTTGTTTCACATACCAGCAAACACCGGTGCGCGTCGGTGCTATACAAACGGTTTTTAACCCCTTTCGGCGACGACATTTGGAACTGTCGCCAAGTGAGTGTGGGTGATAGGGGGGGTCCTTCCCACGGGACCCAGAAATCCTGGGGATAGGCCCTCCTGGGACGCAGACTGGGGTCGTGTGTGTTCGGGCGAGGCATCGAAACCCAATCATTTCCGTAGGTATGTACATCCCACACGGTAATCCGAGAAAAACATTTCCGTAGGTATGTACATCCCACATGGTGAATCATAGAAAAACATTTCCATTCGTATGTATATCACGCACAGTCAATCCATGAATACATTTCCGTTCTTATGTACATCCCACACAGTCAATCCAGGGGAAACGTTTCCGTTCGTATGTACATCCCACAAAGTTTTATGTATACGCTCGTGCGTGAAAGGTGTAACTATCACACATGCTCTGCATTGGTTAACTATTTTCTTTCATTAACTACATCACACACGATTTGATGTAGGAAACTATGTGCCATTGGGCTATCCACCAGAAGTGCTTTTACTGCCAGAACTATTTGCAAAGTTCCATGATCGTCTGTTGTCTTTTTATTTTTGCCTGTAATTTATTATTTGAATTGGAAATTTTGAAATATGAAATGTGCAATTCAAATATTCAGCACAATGGTTCAACAATGAATCCATAAATAAAATTGCTAGTACAATATGTTTAGTAATTACAAGATTAGGCAGCAATTAACTATGATGAACCATAGTATTTAAATGCGGTAAAGGTGAAGAGACAAGTGTAAATCATTTTGACTGCCGACGGTGTTGAAGAAAGAGAATGCCCATAATGTGCCTTCCTGTATGCCATAGGCACGAACCACTTTTGTCCAACCCCTTGTGACGATTGCCCGCCCATCCTTCACCGCCTTTAGGAAGACTTCTAGAGCATTATCATGGTAGCATGAATTATATACTTTAACCTTAGTTGCCTCCACTCCGGTCTTGTAGTTTGCAAGGTAATCATTAGTAAATAGCTTCGGAAACCACTGAAAAGAGAAAAATATCAGATACTGAGGTCTAATAGAGTAACTTGTTGTGGGCAGGGGAAAAGGCAACACATTACTTACCATCCTAAAGTTCAGTGTTGTCTTCGACAAAGTGTAAATAAAGAGCTTAATTCCAATCACTCGTTTCTTTCGCCTAACAATCTTTCCTAGTTTCCACACTTGACGCTTGTTCATGAATATCTCATTGCCCCATATGCAAAAGGGATCTAAGCGTGAATCAATACCACTCATATATGTACCTCCAAACAACCAGTAAATGTTAGAAGCTAAACTGAGATTGCACAAATGATGTAAAATACAACTAACTATGTTCCTAAGTACAAGTATTTTTTTGAGATTTCAATATGAAATACATACGGATGTATATAGAATTATAGATATAGTTTAGATTAGAATCTAGATTCACTCATTTTGCTCCTTATGTAGTTTATATTGCAATCTCTAAAAATAGTTATGTTTAGGAATAGATGGTGTATAGGACATGGGATGCAGCTAACGTCGACGGCAAACAATAGCATCTCCCGTTTTAGCCATGTGTAAGTACATGGAAAGCCAATGTTAACTACAACAAGGTTAACATCCACCAAAAATAGCAAATGGTAATAAAACGGCAGCATCTGTAGTGGTATCTTCATTTCGCAAGAGTAGCATGGTAGCAAAGGGACGGATTAAAAAATGGATACAACTGGTAATTGCAATAGGCTTAACAACATCCTAATTCATGTTTTGTAAGTTTGTAGCCATTGAAATACAACTCTTTAAAAATGGATACAACTATTAATTGCAATAGACTTAATGGCCATTGAAGCTGGTACTGATAAAAATGCAATTGGTAGAGTTAAACATCATATGACATGTGCTGCCAGAGCAGATAATGGCCCAGTTGTCCATAAAAAGGTAGGGAAAATAGATAAAACATGTTAGGCATGTTTACTACAACATGCTTAATACATCGACCGTACAAAACATAGCCATTAATTGCAACTCGTATTGGTAAGATTGAACTGGTGAGTACATACTTGGTAAGTCCTCAAAGGTAGTTGCTGGGGCACTTCATCTTGGCCAAAGCCCTCCCAAAGTCAGCGGTGGCGGAGGCGAGCTATTCCTCTGGGTCGAAGCGTGGATCAGTGCCACTGACATGTGTACCTACAGGCAAGCAGTAAATGGTAGAAGTTAAACTACAATTGCACAAATGATGTGAAATAATGTAAGACATGGGATGCAGCTAACCTCGATGGCAAACAATAGCATCGGCCATTATGACCCCGCGTAAGTACATGGACAAGCATGTTAAGTACAGTAGGGTTAGCATCCACCAAAAATAGCAAATGGGCAGCGTCTCTAGTATATCTTCATCGCGGAGAGTAGCATGGTAGCAAATGGACAGATTAAAAAATGGATACAACTGTTAATTGCAAAAGGCTTAATAGCATCCTAAGTCATGTTTTGTAAGTTTGTAGCCATTGAAATACAACTGTTTAAAAATGGATTCAACTGTTAATTGCAACAGGCTTAATAGACATTGAAACTGATACTGCTAAAAATGCAATTGGCATAGTTAAACATCATAAGGAAGGTGCTGCCATGACGAGGATATCAATACCATTGTTACACCCAGAGCCCCTACTACTATACATACTAGACCAGTTCCTTGAGCTCGTGCACGCTAATTGAATTACCATGTACTTTCGTTTCTTGGTAACGATTCTAATGTTCATGAGAATATGATGCTGCCTAAATTGAATACATTTGTTTTCCTTACAAATGAAGGGCCTAGCTTGGATAAGAAAGATGAACCTTGGAGCAAGCTCAAGCATGGAGATGATGTCATGTGCAAGGGGAACAAGAACGAAGTTACAAGTGATGATTCCAGGGATTTGAAGCCACCATGATGAGTGCATGAAGCCTTGGACAAAATATACAAGATGTCACTTCATAAATTTCGTCCAGAGGCTATTCTAGGTGCTGCGTCACCTTATTTTTGGGCCAGGCCCATGTAATTTCGAAATACTTGATTATAGGTTGTTTTTAGAGTCCGTATGTGTGGGGAAACAAGATTTAGGGTTGGTTTCGGACCCCTCCTCCAAGGGCCATGAAATTCCCCCCTCTCTCCTCCATATATACAGCCCTTAGGGCATCGTTTAGACTTTGGTTTTGTTTAGATTAAAAGTTCACCATAGCTACAACTTCGCGTACTTTGTTTGTGTTCAACGACCAGACAAAGATATCATAGAACCCCACCTTCATCAGTAAAGCTTTCATCTTATATTCGCAATATCCAGATTGCTATGTCAGTTCTTGCTTGTTCTTCGTTTGCTCGCAGGAAACAGACCCTCGTGGTCAGGTTGATCATGCTCCGGCACGGTCAATAACCCCTAGGAAGTTGGTTTAGCGATTTCTAAGGAGCGACGTCTCGCACGTTCATAGTCGGATCATCAAGGTCGACTCCCACAGAAAACGATAGCCACCATCTCATCGAAACATCGGGACACCTTCGCCTCTATCAAGTGGTATCCGATTTCCAGTTTGCTCGGTGATATATTACAGTTTTTCATAGTTTAGATCGAGTCTGTTCTTCATACCTACAGTCCACGAAAAAAGCCAAAAAATAGGGTTAGTTCATCATATCCGAACCAATCTAAGCCTTTGCATAATATTTTTAGGGTTTTGCATTGTTGAATTTGTGGTTGCATCGTCGTGTCTAGTTGTTGTTCTTAGTGTCTAGTCCTTTAGAGTTTCGAGTTCCGTTCACAAGTTGTCATGCTACCGCCGCATCATCATCATCACCACTGCCATATACCACCATCATCGTCACCACTGCCATATACTACCATCGTCATCACCGCAACCATATACCACCATCGTCATCACCGCTGCCATATACCACCATCGTCATCGCCGCTGCCATATACCACATATCCACCGCCATCATGATAATTTGAGTCCACCTCCATCACAGATTCGCCACCAGTCTGTGTTCCGCCGCCCTACATATATCCGCCAGCAGTCCGAGTTTCCACCAGTTTCATCTCCACCACCAGTCCTAGTCCGAGTCCAGTATTTGTTGCTTTGTTTTCGATTTCCAAATCACGCCATACTCTGAGTCATGTCAAAGTAGGATTCCTGAACTTTCGTGTAACCCGCAGTAGAAAAATAGTTCCAATTAAAAAAACTAAGTCTGGAAAATTCTGGCTAAACAGTTTTTAGACCATTTGTAGACTTTTTCGGAAAAAAATTGTTGGGGAGCAAAAAAGAGGAAAAAGGTGCAAAAAAGTGAAAAAAGGAAACAAAATTCAGAGGGTGCTCCTCCCTTGTTTACGTGTTGCGCCGTGATTTTGATCGTGTTCTAGGCTCGCGTCTCTAGTACGGTCTAGCCTAGGACCAGCACAGTACCGTCATTGAGCATTTATTCAACTTTGCATCTCTGAATTGATTATTGCTGACCCTTTCTGCTACCATATTATAAGCCTTCCTAGCTCCACATACATCTATGTCGTGCGTTTGACTCTCCCTGGTAATCGCTCTATCCAAGCTTTGAGTTTTGACTACAATGGTTGCCAATCACCGCCTGCTGCTGGATAAGAACTGGTAAGAATTTGACATTTGCTTGATGGATTTGTGACACTCACCACCACCACTTGTTAGTAGTCTGTAGGATCATATTCTTGTGTGTTTCTATTGCTGCTAACCATGGCAGGATCACAAGCTGACGAGATTGACTGATAGAACTTGACAAACAAGGAGCTTCATGATAAGTTTCAGCAAATGATGAGTGGACAGGTGCAATATGTGCTAAACAGATTTGAAGAGGCCATGGAGAAGATAGATGGCATGGAGAAGACTTCGAAACAAAGCTCGATAACTAGTTTACTAAATAGCTTTCGTGTTTTCCACCACCACCGCCGGCTGCACCTGTCGCACCTCTACAACAACAACAACAATAACAACAATGTCGCCTTCCAAATCAAGTGGGACGAGCACTGCGCGTTCCCATTAAGCGTGTTCAAAATTCTGGTGCCGCTGTTCATGCTTCTGTAGCTCTTGCTGCTACTGCAGAGGTGGAGGATCATTACGAGGATGAGGTTGATCAAAATCAGAAATACGTGCAACCACCAACACCACCACCACCAGGTCGCTCTCATGCATATCATCGCAACGGTAAGGCTGCACCACCACCTGAGGTACGAGATCATGACCATCTTCCTAAACTGAAATTGAATATTCCACCATTTGAGGGTAGATATGTTCCTGATATATATCTTACTTGGGAGTTAGAAACTGAACAACGTTTTAGATGTTTACAATATCCCAAGGAGAGACGTGTTCCTGCTGCTGTTTGTGCTTCACTAGTTTTGCATGTGTTTGGTGGTCTGAACATTGTAGATTATATCCTATTCTAGGTGTGTGGGCTTCTTTGAAAAATGCTATGCGTACTCGCTGGGTTCCACCATATTATCAATGTGAATTGCTTCAAAAATTGCAGCATTTGAGACAAGGGAAAAATTCTGTAGAAGAATATTATCAGGAATTACAAACTGGTATGATTAGATGTGGTATTGTTGAGGATAATGAAGATATGCTTGCACGTTTTATGGGTGGATTAAATAAAGAGATTAAGACCATTCTAGAGTATAAGGAATATAATAATATCACTTGTTTATTCCATCTTGCTTGCAAAGTTGAGCGTGAAGTGCAGGATCGACAGGCATTGGTGCGAACTAACTTTTCTGTAGGTCGACTTTCA
Source organism: Triticum dicoccoides (assembly GCF_002162155.2). Classification (NCBI taxonomy): domain Eukaryota; kingdom Viridiplantae; phylum Streptophyta; class Magnoliopsida; order Poales; family Poaceae; genus Triticum; species Triticum dicoccoides. The sequence continues at coordinate 367,192,550 of NC_041384.1, read as the reverse complement.
TCATGGACACCGCATGCATCCTCTACTTCCACACGTTCTGTTGCACCGGCGCCTCCGTCAGCTGCCACCGCCAACCATGATACAAGAAAGCAGGCACAACCACCACTATCTGCCAAGAGCACACCTTCCGGGCCTGGACAACTCTTCTTCATCCATGGCATCAATAGTCCAAACGCATGATATTATTCGTCGTCGTTGCAAGGGTGGATGTCATTATGCGAGACAATGCCCATCTAAGCGTGTGATGATTATTATTGAGGATGGTGGGTATGAGTCTGCTAGTGACTATGATGAGGAGACTTCGGCTCTTATTACAAGTGAAGAACATGGTAGAGATTATTCTGATCATGAGACACAATACATGGCTGCTGAAGATGCTGACAGGTATGAATGTTTAGTTGCTCAACGTGTTTTGAGTGTGCGGGTTACACAAGCAGAGCAAAATCAGAGGCATAATTTGTTCCACACAAAGGGAGTTGTGAACGAACATTCTGTTCGCGTCATCATAGATGGAGGGAGCTGCAACAACTTGGCTAGCATGGAGATGGTGGAGAAGCTATCTCTCACCACAAGACCACATCCATATCCTTACTACATCCAATGGTTCAACAAAAGTGGCAAGGTTAAGGTAAAACGTACTGTTCGTGTGCTTTTTAGTATCTCTACATATGCTAATTATGTTGATTGTGATGTGGTACCTATGCAAGCATGCTCCTTATTACTTGGTAGACCATGGCAATTTGATAAAAAAATATGTACACCATGGTAGAAACAATCAGTATACTCTTGTTCATAAGGACAAAAATATTACTTTGCTTCCTATGACTCCTGATTCCATTTTAAAAGATGATATTAATAGAACTAATAAAGTAAAACAGGAGAAAAATAAGAGTGAAAATCAGATTGTGGCAAAAGAATTTGAGCAACAAGTGAGCCTAATAATAAACCATCTAGTGTTGCTTCTGAAATTAAATTGAAAAGTGCATGTTTACTTGCCACCAAATCTGATATTGATGATCTAGATTTCAAGAAATCCGTTTGCTATGCTTTTGTGTGCAAAGAGGCGTTATTTTCTTTCGAGGATGTACCTTCCTCTTTGCCTCCTGCTGTCAGTAACATTTTGCAGGAGTTCGCTGACGTCTTTCCACAAGACGTGCCACCGGGATTACCACATATTCGAGGGATTGAGCATCAGATTGACTTAATTCCCGGTGCTTCACTTCCTAACCGTGCGCCATACCATGCGAATCCAGAGGAGACAAAGGAGATTATGCGTCAAGTACAGGAGCTGCTCGACAAAGGTTATATACAAAAATATCTTAGTCCTTGTATTGTTCCTATTATACTAGTGCCAAAAAGGATGGCACGTCACGTATGTGTGTTGATTGTAGAGGCATTAATAATATTACTATTTGTTATCGTCATCCTATTCCTAGGCTAGATGACATGCTTGATGAATTGAGTGGCTCTACAATATTCTCCAAAGTTGATTTGCATAGTGGATACCATCAAATTCATATGAAATTGGGAGATGAATGGAAAACATCATTTAAAACTAAGTTTGGATTATATGAGTGTTTAGTTAGGCCTTTTGGGTTAACTAATGCACCTAGTACTTTCATGAGATTAATGAACGAAGTTTTACGTGCTTTCATTGGATGATTTGTGGTAGTCTATTTAGATGATATACTGATTTATAGCAGATCTTTGGAGGAACATTTGGAACATTTACGTGTTGTTTTTATTGCTCTATGTGATGCACGTTTGTTTGGGAACCTTGGGAAGTGCACCTTCTGCATCGATCGAGTATCTTTTCTTGGCCATGTTGTTACTCCACAGGGAATTGAAGTTGATAAAGCCAAGATTGAAGCTATTGAGAGTTGGCCGAAGCCCAAAACGGTCACACAAGTGAGGAGTTTTCTTGGCCTCGCTGGATTCTATAGGCGTTTTGTGAGAGATTTCAGCACCATTGCTGCTCCTCTCAATGAGCTTACAAAGAAGGATGTACCTTTTGTTTGCGGTACCGCACAGGAAGAAGCCTTCATGGTATTGAAAGATAAGTTGGCACATGCTCCTTTACTCCAACTTCCTGATATTAATAAGACTTTTGAGCTTGAATGTGATGCTAATGGAATTGGATTAGGAGGTGTCTTATTATAGGATGGCAAACCTGGTGCATACTTTTCTGAAAAATTGAGTGGGCCTAGTCTGAATTATTCTACTTATAATAAAGAATTATATGCTCTTGTTCGGACTTTAGAAAAATGTCAACATTATTTATGGCCCAAAGAATTTGTTATACATTCTAATCATGAATCATTGAAACATATTAAAAGTCAAGCTAAACTAAATCGTAGACATGCTTAATTGGTTGAATTCACTGAGACTTTCCCTTATGTAATTGAACACAAGAAGGGTAAAGAAAATGTTATTGCTGATGCATTGTCTCGTCGCTATACTATGCTTTCACAACTTGACTTCATAATATTTGGTTTGGAGACCATCAAAGATCAATATGTGCATGATGCTGATTTTAAAGATGTAATGCATAATTGTAAAGAAGGAAGAACATGGAACAAGTTCGTCGTTAATGATGGATTTGTGTTTCGTGCTAACAAGCTATGCATTCTAGCTAGCTCCGTTCGTCTTTTGTTGTTGCAGGAGGCGCATGGAGGAGGATTAATGGGACACTTTGGCATGAAGAAGACAAAGGACATACTGCTACACATTTCTTTTGGCCAAAGATGAGACGAGATGTTGAGCGTTTTGTTGCTCGCTGCACTACATGTCAAAAAGCTAAGTCACGACTCAGTCCTTATGGTTTATATATGCCTTTGCCTGTACCTAGTGTTCATTGGGAGGATATATCTATGGATTTTGTTTTAGGTTTACCTTGAAGAAAGAAGGGGAGGGATAGCATATTTTTGTCGTGGATAGATTCTCGAAAATGGCACACTTTATACCATGTCATAAAAGCGATGATGCTGTTAATGTTGCTGATTTGTTCTTTCGTGAAATTATTCGCTTGCATGGTGTGCCAAATACTATTGTTTCAGATCGTGATACTAAATTTCTTAGCCACTTCTGGAGATGTTTATGGGCTAAGTTGGGGACTAAACTGCTTTTTAGTACTACTTGTCACCCCCAAACTGATGGACAAACTGAAGTAGTCAATAGAACATTGTCTACTATGCTTAGGGATGTTTTGAAGAATAATAAGAAAATGGGGGAAGTATGCTTGACTCATATTGAATTTGCTTATAATCGTTCATTGCATTCTACTACTAAGATGTGCCCTTTTGAAATTGTGTATGGTTTCCTACCTCGTGCACCTATTGATTTGTTGCCTTTTCCATCTTCGAAGAAGGTTAATTTTGATGCTAAAGAACGTGCTAAGTTGATTTTAAAAATGCATGAGTTAGCTAAGGAAAACATTGAACGTATGAATGCTAAATATAAACTTGCTGGAGATAAGGGTAGAAAACATGTTGTGTTTGCACCTGGAGATCTTGTTTGGTTACATTTGTGTAAGGATAGATTTCCTAATTTGCACAAATCAAACCTAATGCCGCATGCTGATGGTCGTTTTAAGGTGTTAGAAAAAATAAATTATAATGAATATAACCTTGAGATGCCTGCAGATTTTGGGGTTAGTCCCACTTTTAACATTGCGGATTTGAAGCCTTATTTGGGTGAGGAAGATGAGCTTCAGTCGAGGACGACTTCATTTCAAGAAGGGGAGGCTGATGAGGACATCAATACCATTGTTACACCCACAGCCCCTGCTGCTATACATACTGGACCAATTACTAGAGCTCGCACACGCCAATTGAATTACCAGGTACTTTCATTTCGTGGTAACGATTCTAATGTTCATGAAAATATGATGCCGCCTAAATTGGATACATTTGTTTTGCTTACAAATGAAGGGCCTAGCTTGGACAAGAAAGTTAAACCTTGGAGCAAGTTCAAGCATGGAGATGATGGCATGCGCAAGGGGAACAAGAACAGAGTTACAAGTGATGATTCCAGGGCTTTTAAGCCACCATGATGAGTGCATGAAGCCTTGGACGAAATATAAAAGATGCCACTTCATAAATTTCATCCAGAGGCTATTCTAGGTGCCGCGTCACCTTATTTTTGGGCCAGGCCCATGTAATTTCGAAATACTTGATTATAGGCTGTTTTTAGAGTCCGTATGTGTGGGGAAACAAGAGTTAGGGTTGGTTTCATACCCCCTCCTCCAAGGGCCACGAAATCCCCACCTCTCTCCTCCATATATATAGCCCTTTGGGCATCGTTTAGACTTTGGGTTTTGTTTAGATTAAAAGTTCGCCATAGCTGCAATTTTGCATACTTCATTTGTGTTCAATGACCAGACAAAGACGTCACAGAACCCTACCTTCATCAATAAAGCTTTCATCTTATATTCGCAATATCCAGATTGCCATCTTAGTTTCTTGCTTGTTCTTCATTTGCTCGCAGGAAACAGACCCTCATGGTGAGGTTGATCGTGCTCCGGCGTGGTCAATAACCCCTCGGAAGTTGGTTTAGCGATTGCTAAGGCGCGGTGTCTCGCACGTTCGTAGTCAGATCGTCAAGGGCGACTCCCATAGAAAATGATATCCACCATCTCATCGAAACATCAGGACACCTTTGCCTCTATCATGCCAGAGAAGAGAATGGCCCAGATGTCTATAAAAACGTAGGGAAAGTAGCAAAAATGTGTTAGGCATGTTTACTAGAACATGCTTAATACATCGACCATATAGAACATAGCCATTAATTGCAACTGGTACTATTAAGATTGAACTGGTGAGTACATACTTGGTAAGTCCTGAGAGGCAGTTGCTGGGGCACTTCATCTTGGCCAGAGCATGCCCAAAGTCAGCAATGGCGGAGGCGAGCTGTTCCTCTGGGTTGAAGCGTGGATCCGTGCCACTGACATCTATACCTACAGGCAACAAATAAATGGTAGAAGTTAAGCTGCAATTGCACAAATTATGTGAAATACTGTAAGTCATGGGATGCAGCTCACCTTGACGACAAACAAAAGCATCGACCGTTATGACCCTGCGTAAGTACATGGACAGGCATGTTAAGTACAACAGGGTTAGCATTCACTAAAAATAGCAAATGGGCAGCATCTCTACTGATATCCTGAGTCATGTATTGTAAGTTTGTTGCTGGTATTGGTGAAATTAAGATGGACACGGTAATATTTGAACATCACACAGTGTGCAGTACTGAAATAAAGAAGGCACGGACATGCTTAATACATCAACCGTACAAATCATGGCTGTAGCAAGTGATATTGGTTAGATTTATCTGGTCAGATCTTACTTGTTAAGTCCTGGGGGGTAGTCGATGGGGGACTTCATCTGGGCCAGAGCCTACACCATGTCAACAGTGGCGGCGGAGGCGAGGTGTTCCTCTGGGTCAACACACATAGTTGCCATCGCGCCATGGGCCACCATCTGCTCCTGGCGGGTGGGGGTGGGATTTGGAGGCATGAGGATGTTTCGCAGGCGCCATTTAAGCAATCGGGCCGGGGACGTGATAGAGATTGTTGGGTTACCTGACTGCATACGAGCAGAACGTAGATGTGGTTGCGACAGCGGCGGTTTGAGATGCCAGTAGGGGGGCGTGAGGGGGGGTTACTGAGGGTGGGGATGTGGTTGGAGGAATAAATTCTGAAATCACGTGCCTAATGAAAATTTCACTGTGAAACTTGAAACTTGGGCGAGGGAAACACACAACACAGACGAAGCGCGTAAAATACTCGTGTGCAAGAAAAAAGAAAGTTGGCAGTTCCCACCTTAAAAAATGTACATGTGTACTTGTTTTTTCGGTCAATGGCACGCCTAGTTTATTAGGAAACATCGCACATGTAAATGACTTATGGGTCATTAACGCAAAAAAATATAGATGAGTACGGCATAGAAACCATGTGTTTTGTGATCTTCTAATGATTAACACAAAAAATGCACACGGGCACACATTCTAATCAAACTCAGAGCCCTCAAAGGATGCTCTTACCGACATTGTACGTTAATACTACAAACTTAAAGTACTACTGGTAATTTGCTCTCATACTATAAACTTAAACTACTTCTCACATGCTGCCATCGGGGCATGCTGGCTAGATGCTGGCGCTCTCCTTCCCGGCCTTGTAGGAGGCAGCCAACCGTGCTTTGATTTCCGCCAAGCTCTCCTTACCACGGTGTGCGGCCTCTTTTTTCTTGCGGCGGCGGGACTCTCTTCTCTTGACTGCTTTCTGCCTTTTCTTCTCCTTCTGTGCGGCTTTGGCCACCTCTAGATCCACCACCCATTTAGCCATGGCAGCCTCAAAGTCCGCCCATGTAACTATCTGGCCACCGGCGGTGATGAACTCGGCGCGGCGAGATGCCATCGCTTCCTTACCATGTGTGCGGTCACGGGTGGCGAGGAACGCGGCACGATGTGATGCCATCGCTTCCTTACCAGTACTGTGCACCGCGGTGCCATGGACGACGCCTGGAGAGAGCTCTGGGATGGAGGGGCCGGGCAGCCGTATAGTGCGGTGGTATTCAAGAGCTCAACGACAAATGACAACAGAAATTTGGCTTCCCTTACAATTCTGCTCATTCATTATCGCACACGGTTCATCTCCGTCGCTTCCGGAAACAGTGTGCGCAGAGCCTATTGTGTGTTGCGTTATGATTGGCCAGAACCTCAGCTACGCGGATCGCGCGTGTGCACCGTAGGATGCGCCACGATCGAAAGACAATCCACGTCAATCACATCACACCCGTGCACGTGTAGCTGGATAGGATTTATATGTGCTAAATGCCTAGAAAATGCATATAATCCCCTAAATATGGTAAATGAGCCCGGAAAAATGCCAAATTTGAACACGGTGATTTGCAGGTTGTATGTTTGTCGTAGAAAAAAACTCCAGGGCAAAGAACAAAGAAAATTTGGATTCCCCTTCAATCTTGGGGATTTCCCTCTCAAAAGCATGGAACTTCCTCGGTGATGGTTGGATTTATGAAGGGCGTGCATGACGACATAAGCCAAACCTTCTCAATTTTTTACCAGGGCATGGTGAGATCATACCATGGCACAATGCCAGGCGTCATGTTTTTTAATATTTCGTTTTTTCTATAGTTGAAAACCCAACAAACAAACATTTGTGGTTGACTATTGACACAAATTTCATTGAAATATATGTCCATTCCTTGTAAAAGGTACTAAATGGAACGAGCATGGTTTTCTAGGCCGTTCTTGTGGACCCTTTCATGCACCAATTTTTTGAACTTGAATTATGCGCATTAATGCCTAGGAAATGCACATAATCCCCTAAATATGGCAAATGAACCCGGAAAAGTGCCAAATTTGAACACGGTGATTTGCAGGTTGTATGTTCATCGTAGAAAAAAACTTGTGGACAAAGGACAAAGGAAATTTGGACCCCCCCCTTCAATCTTGGTGATTTCCGCCTCGAAACCATGAAACTTCCTCGGTGATGGTACGGTTTATGAAAGGCGCACATCACGACATAAGGAAAACATTCTCCAATTTTTACCAGGGCATGGTGAGGCCATACCATGGCACCACGCCAGGCGTCATGTTTTTGAACCATGTGTTTCATTTTTTGTATAGTTGTTAACCCAGTAAACGCCACGTTTATGGTTGACTATTGCCACACATTTCCTTGAAATATCTGCCCATTCCTTGTAAAAGGCATCAGAATGTACTAAATAACACGAGCATGGTTTTCCAGACTGTTCTTGTGCACCTTTTCATGGACCGATTGTACAAATTTGAATTATTTCCACTAATGCCTAGAAAATGCACATAATCCCCTAAATATGGCAAATGAGCCCAGCAAAATGTCAAATTTGAGCACGTTGCATTTGAGGCTGTATGTTGATTGTTGGAAAAAAACTGAATGATAACTAGGGCGGAAATTTGGATTCCCCTTCAATCTTGGGGATTTCCCTCTTGAAAGCATGGAACTTCCTCGGTGATGGTTCGATTTATGAAGGGCGTGCATGATGACATAAGCCAAACCTTCTCAAATTTTTACCAGGGCATGGTGATGTCATACCATGGCACCATGTCAGGCGTCATGTTTTTTAAGCATTTATTTCATTTTTCTATAGTTGAAAACCCAACAAACAAACATTAGTGGTTGACTGTTGCCACACATTCTGTTGAAATATATGTCCATTCCTTGTAAAAGGCATGAGAATTTACTAAATGGCACGAGCATGGTTTTCCAGGCCGTTCTTGTGGACCCTTTCATGCACTGATTGTTCGGACTTGAATTATGTGCATTAATGCCTAGGAAATGCACATAATCCCCTAAATATGGCAAATGAACCCGGAAAAGTGCAAAATTTGAACACGGTGATTTGCAGGTTGTATGTTCATCATAGAAATAAAACTCGTGGACAAAGGATAAAGGAAATTTGGATCCCCCTTCAGTCTTGGTGATTTCCCCCTTGAAACCATGAAACTTCCTCGTTGATGGTTCATTTTATGAAAGGCGTGCATGACGACATTTGTACTAGGGCACGGTGAGGTCATACCATGGCACCACACCACGCGTCATGTTTTCCAAGCATGTATTTCATTTTTGTATAGTTGTTAACCCCGTAAACAACGCGTTTATGGTTGACTATTGCCACACATTTCCTTGAAATGTCTGGCCATTCCTTGTAAAAGGCATGAGAATGTACTAAATAGCACGAGCATGGTTTTCCAGATCGTTCTTGTGCACCTTTTCATGCACTGATTGTTCGAATTTGAATTAGGTGCATAATTAATGCCTATAAAATGCATATAATCCCTAAATATGGTAAATGAGTTTGGAAAAATGTCAAATTTGAACACGTTGCATTTGAGGCGGTATGTTGATCTTTGGAAAACAAGTGAATGACAAACTAGGACAGAAATTTGGATTCCCCTTCAATCTTGGTGATTTCCCTCTCGAAAGCATTAAACTTCCTCGGTGATGGTTCGATTTGTGAAGGGCATGCATGCCGACATAAATCAAACCTTCCGAGCTTTTAACCAGGGCACGGTGAGGCCATACCATGGCACCATGCCAGCCGTCATGTTTTTCAAGCACATATTTCATTGTTCTATAGTTGAGACCCAGTAAATGACGTGTTTGTGGTTGACTATTGCCACACATTCCATTGAAATATCTGCCCATTCCTTGTAACTGGCTTGAGAAATTACTAAATACCATGAGTATGGTTTTTCTAGACCGTTGTCATGCACCCTTTCATGCACCGGTTGTTTGAATTTGAATTATGTGCATTAATGCCTACAAAATGCACGTAGTCCCCTAAATATTGTAAATGAACCCAGAAAAGTGTCAAAGTTGAAACCGGTGATTAGCAGGGTTTATGTTCATCATAGAAAAACACTCATGGATGAAGGACAAAGGAAATTTTTTATTCCCATTCAATCTCGGTGATTTACTATCACACACGATTCATCTCCGTCGCCTCTGCGAACCATGTGTGTTCACTCACACATGCAAAAGGTAAAAGAAAACCCTCGCCCACTTCGTCCCCACTCACTCGCCGTGGACTCCTCCACAACTCTACACCCTAAGCTCGACGGTTGTTGGCGGTGGGCGTAGGTCGCGCTCCAAATGACACCAGATTTCGCCCCTACCGCTTTCCGCCGCCTATCTGCACCGACATTCTAGACTCTGGTCGACTGGTGTTTTCTGCGGGATTGGGCCTAGGATTTTTCTCATGGATAAGGTAATCAACTTGATTAGCAAAATATTCATGCATCTCTTATCGCAGTCCGTCCGCCGCTGTTAATCAACCGGCGGAAATCGCCGTGGAATCATTTTTGTTCTAGCTGTTTCGTGGGTGTTCATTCATGTCTCCATAGTGCGAGCACAAATCGGGCAACTGTGGTCGTGGCCAGTCGGAAATGAAGTTATATCTCACCATTCCAGATGACTTCAGGGAGCGCTCGGTATGTTCAATCTCAACCTACCATGGTCGGCATGGCCTAAATTTGTGAACATATACCATATGTTGCTACATTATCTATATATTTGCATCAAATCTTTGTTACATTATCTATTTTTTATTCTATATTTTTGTACTTTGATTTCATCTATATATATGGATCTATTCTATCAGTTACTCCCATATTTGCATCTTGCTCTGTTATTTCAATACATCTAATTTACGATCTTAATTTTCATTTCAAGCAGTACATCCCTTGCTTTGCAAGAACAGGAGTAGAAGGAAATCTTGGGCTTTACTTCGCTGATAACTCCCAGGATGTCATATTGACAATGCGGCATGGATTTACAATGTCGGTTAGTGTAAAACTTGATAAAGATGGTCACTCCTATTTTAATGCGGACCTTTGGAGAAAAATCTAAGTGTTATGTACTGAAAGCTGGCAATAAAATTCTAGTGCGTGCACCACGGCATGGTCTAATTAACATGGATGTTTACTTCCCCAACATCATCAACCATCAAAGTCTGATCGAGGTTAGTGTCCTTTTAACTTTCTCCATGCTGTCATATCTATACCTAATAATAAAGGATGGAAGATTTCATAGTTATCCATAAGTCATACCTTTATATCCGTTAATCTCATGTTAACTACAGAGATGGACGACTGAGATTTTAAAGAGGGAAAGTATTTTTAGTAAAAAAAAGACTTCTCTTCTCAGAATGACATGCCAAGGACGGTCCCATGGGGACACACGGGCCGATTCATCCAGGTACCAGTCACGCAAAGATTTTGATCAACAAATAATATTTTTTCGGGAATCAAAAAATAAATTTTTGCACAGCTGAGCTTCATCGCTGGGAAAGCCACAGATTGAAGCCCAAACAGAGCAGAACATCACCCTACAGCCCACCCGTCGTCTATCCACGGCTCCACAACACCCCGCACACAACAGAGAGAACCAACCCTCAAAAAATAAAAACAATGGAGATAAGCACGTTAGGTCGCACACTCGCTCTCCCTCCCCCGATTCCCAAACATAGATTAAACCATGACGGCCGCCGGTGCCACGGCCAAGCAGCTCTAGCAGCTTACTGGTGGCGGTCGCAAGCGATTCACCGTCGCACATCCAAGTCCGACGTGTGGAGGCCAGCCACCCTCTCCCTCCAGCCTTCCAGGATCCAGGCCCCTTGCTCCCTGCGGCCCTCCCGCAGGTCCCAGCTACCGGCCACCAGCCACGTCAACCGTCAAGCACGCAGTCCCTACATTCCGGCGATCGACTTCCTTTATTCCACTGCTCTGGCTCATCAGTGAGCGAGAGGCCGGCCGAACTAGGATGCAACGCCGGACTCCAGTTCAATCGCCTCCTACTAGAATACACTCGTGTTGGATGAAGTTGCCTAGCAACCCTCGAGAGCTGCTACAGCACCTGTTGTTGCTGTCCACGCAGAACACTCCTCTTTGCGCATGCGGTGTTGCCTCGCCAACATGATAGAGAGCAGGGCAATGACCACGGAACCGAGTGCGACGAGGGAAATCCGGGTGGTGATCAGCGACCGACAATGAAGAGCCATAGTGGTGAGTAGGTGTTGGAGGACCGCGGAGGGGGCGAGGTACACTGTGTGTGTAGGAGGTTGGAGACAAGATGCGGCCGTTTTTTTAGCCGAAGGTGTGGAAGATTGGGGATGGGTGGGATCCATTCTTCTTTTCCTGGCAATCCAATTCAAGATGCTACAGCAGCTCCTTAAACAGTGCCCGACGGCAGCGACATCGTAGGGACCAGGGGTGGTTTGGTTCCTGGGTGCAGCGCCTTGTGCAATGTAGGTGACGGCAGCGGGCATCGAGGACGATGTTGGAGGCCAGCTAGCGCCAGGACATGTATTAATCAGGACATGTACTAATCATATAGGTTAATATATTAAAATTAAAAACAATTTGCAAGCTGCTAAGGTAGTACTAGGTGGCACAATGTCACATCCACTCACATTTTCTTCTTTCGATTCACCCAATAGAAACAAACCACGTGATCTCGTGTGTGTGTGTGTGTGATTAGAGAGGGTATAGGTGTTCAACTATATCATTATCTGAGTGTGACGACAATGTGGATGATGGGCTAATAGAACGCAGGTGGCGCTTGACACCTGTATCTTAGAATATGGCCACCGTGTCAATTTTTATCCTGTTGCAATGCACATGCATTTGTTATTCTCCATACGTCATCACTTAATATCCGTTAATATTATGTTGATTATAAAAGATTGACTGCTGATATTTAAAATGATATGACCCAAACTTTAACTGCATGGGTGCATGGGTTGGCAAGAAAACAATTTTACGTCACTCCCTCAACTCCTCCCATGGCCTTCTCAATAGGAAAAAACTCCTCCCAAGACACGGCAAGAAAAATAGAACAAAATCTCAACAAATGCAATGAAAAAAATATGAAAAGGAAAGCTCTACCCACATGGCTAATAAAAACGGAGCCCGCAAGCCCGTTCATGAGGCAAGAAAAAATCACCGCCAGCTGAACGGGTGTGCGCCCACGTGCGAGGGGAATGCCTTGGCCATTGTGGAGGTGCATAACGAGGTGAGAGGCCGGCGAGGTTGCGCCTAGAGCCAACGTCGGTGATGCATCGTGAGCCTTTGAGCACTTGAACAATGTTTTAAATAGCGGGCTATGCCAAATAGCAGTGGACCTTAAAATCAGCTATAGTGAAGCTATAGCTGGCTATTTGTACCCTGCTAAAAAGTCTATAGCGGGCTATCGCAAACTATGCCTTGAATCCCAACCAAGGAAAACCGGCGTGTCGTGAGCTAGGTTCATCGGACCGCCACCGCTCGCCATTGTTTTGGATCCAACTTGTATGTATACAATGAACAATGGAATTCCAATTGCTAAATTTAAACTAAGGTTTTACAATAAATTGTGGTCTCTAAGCTCGTCTCATGTAATCCAACAACTAAATGTATTATACTAGCATGTCTAATTCATAAGTGCAACCAACAAGTTGTACTTGATTTGAATTAACAAGGTCAGCTATACAGTATTTGTATTAATTAAAGTTCTTATGTTCTGAGTGGCTTGATTCGAACATTGTGATTTTGTTATCCCTTATTCCGTTGCAACGCATGGGCCTTTTGCTAGTTACTATTTAAGCAACCAATTGATCACTATTTAAGCAACCAATTGTGATATCATATTCTGACTCTGTTCCTAGGCAGTAACAAATTCTATTTACCAATTTATGCGCACAATATATTCTTCTGCCTTGTTCTGAATAAACAATACCTTTCCACCTTTTAAGCAGGATATGTTGGATTCATAGTGAACGATCTTTATGTTACTAAGTGTAAAAAATTTCACTGGAAGGACTTGAAGAATGTCATAAACCTTGTTGATAATCTGACAGAGATAGCACGACATATGAACGCTGGATTTTGGATGGGATTAATTGCACCTATGGTGCACACACTGAACAAGACCAATTGTGTGCACAAAACACTAGTAAAAAGTCTTATTTTAATGTTGATGCTCATAAACTATATATATATATATATATTCAACGATATGTTACAATTGTTTTCTATTCTTCATGTCAACAGAAATTGCCCCCTGTAGCAGTTCCTAGATCGATTTCCTGGCGTGGTCGAATTAGACTTATGCCTGCTAATAACGCCAAAGTGATTGCAAGGTACTGCATTTCTCGCAGAAAATGGAACAATTCAAATTAACAATTTCTCGCTTCTCGTGGCAATGCATCCATATTGGAAAATTGGAGACATTGTTCTACTCATGCTCTACCAAGGCATAGGAGGGCTCTTCCTTTTCATTGACGAGATGCCGAGTCGTCGTGATCAAGCTGCTTCCAGTGGATAGTTGTGGTTGTATTTATGTTGATTATAAAAGATTGACTGCTGATATTTAAAATGATATGACCCAAACTTTAACTGCATGGGTGCATGGGTTGGCAAGAAAACAATTGTACGTCACTCCCACAACTCCTCCCATGGCCTTCTCAATAGGAAAAAACTCCTCCCAAGACACGGCAAGAAAAATAGAACAAAATCTCAACAAATGCAATGAAAAAAATATGAAATGGAAAGCTCTACCCACATGGCTAATAAAAACGGAGCCCGCAAGCCCGTTCATGAGGCAAGAAAAAATCACCGCCAGCTGAACGGGTGTGCGCCCACGTGCGAGGGGAATGCCTTGGCCATTGTGGAGGTGCATAACGAGGTGAGAGGCCGGCGAGGTTGCGCCTAGAGCCAACGTCGGTGATGCATCGTGAGCCTTTGAGCACTTGAACAATGTTTTAAATAGCGGGCTATGCCAAATAGCAGTGGACCTTAAAATCAGCTATAGTGAAGCTATAGCTGGCTATTTGTACCCTGCTAAAAAGTCTATAGCGGGCTATCGCAAACTATGCCTTGAATCCCAACCAAGGAAAACCGGCGCGTCGTGAGCTAGGTTCATCGGACCGCCACCGCTCGCCATTGTTTTGGATCCAACTTGTATGTATACAATGAACAATGGAATTCCAATTGCTAAATTTAAACTAAGGTTTTACAATAAATTGTGGTCTCTAAGCTCGTCTCATGTAATCCAACAACTAAATGTATTATACTAGCATGTCTAATTCATAAGTGCAACCAACAAGTTGTACTTGATTTGAATTAACAAGGTCAGCTATACAGTATTTGTATTAATTAAAGTTCTTATGTTCTGAGTGGCTTGATTCGAACATTGTGATTTTGTTATCCCTTATTCCGTTGCAACGCATGGGCCTTTTGCTAGTTACTATTTAAGCAACCAATTGATCACTATTTAAGCAACCAATTGTGATATCATATTCTGACTCTGTTCCTAGGCAGTAACAAATTCTATTTACCAATTTATGCGCACAATATATTCTTCTGCCTTGTTCTGAATAAACAATACCTTTCCACCTTTTAAGCAGGATATGTTGGATTCATAGTGAACGATCTTTATGTTACTAAGTGTAAAAAATTTCACTGGAAGGACTTGAAGAATGTCATAAACCTTGTTGATAATCTGACAGAGATAGCACGACATATGAACGCTGGATTTTGGATGGGATTAATTGCACCTATGGTGCACACACTGAACAAGACCAATTGTGTGCACAAAACACTAGTAAAAAGTCTTATTTTAATGTTGATGCTCATAAACTATATATATATATATATTCAACGATATGTTACAATTGTTTTCTATTCTTCATGTCAACAGAAATTGCCCCCTGTAGCAGTTCCTAGATCGATTTCCTGGCGTGGTCGAATTAGACTTATGCCTGCTAATAACGCCAAAGTGATTGCAAGGTACTGCATTTCTCGCAGAAAATGGAACAATTCAAATTAACAATTTCTCGCTTCTCGTGGCAATGCATCCATATTGGAAAATTGGAGACATTGTTCTACTCATGCTCTACCAAGGCATAGGAGGGCTCTTCCTTTTCATTGACGAGATGCCGAGTCGTCGTGATCAAGCTGCTTCCAGTGGATAGTTGTGGTTGTGGCCCTCAGCCTCTTAAAATGTGCTAGCTGTTACTATATATGTTAAGTATGTAGATATGGACCATATGGTTGTTGGCCCTTAGCCTCTTAAAATATGATAGTTGTTACTATATTAAGTATGTAGATATGGATATGGTTGTCGAAACCGTGTTACGAAGATCCTCCTT
>NC_041384.1:367164701-367176292 GCF_002162155.2 Triticum dicoccoides | reverse complement strand
TTCGCGTAACAAAATATTATTCGGTGACCCTACTTGAACTGATGGTTTCAGGCGGTTGTACTGATGATTTTCATCTCGTCGAACTGATCGTCTTTTCGTCCGAATGGGGCGTTTAATATATCGTTGGAAAGCTGTTGGCATCTACATTACAAATATATAGAATTTTTTTGCAAAATCATCACGGTTTAAGAGCAGTTTTGAAATAACTATTTTTTTTTCAAAACCGAAAACGCGAATCGTATTTTGGACATAAATTTCATACAATTTATCGAAATTAAGCAAATAAGATGGCGTTGGAAAGCTGATGAAAATCCGCTTCTTCCATATATCTAATGTTTTGTCAAATTCTATACGATTTAAAAGTAATTTGGAAAATGGTGAAATTATGGGTGAAACGTATTTTCATGTTTTTTTGCAAACAGTTTCTTGAATTGACGTAAATAATACGGCATTGGAAAGTTATGGAAAATGCACAACTTTTTGTATAGAAATGTGTTTCTAATTCCTTACAGTTTAAAATCAAATTCAAATACGGTCAAATTTGATTTCGAACATGATTTTTTTAAGAAGTTTGTCAAAATGGGGCAAATAATATACCGTTGGATAGCTATCAAAAATGCAAAACTTAGTCATGTTGAGCGTTTTCTCTACTTCGCAACCATTTAAGAGTAATTTTGAATAAGGTGAAACCCACCATGTTGTATTTTCCTATCTAAAAAACAGAGTACTCGTACTGATCTATGTCCGTGTTTGTACTGAGATATTTTTCACATAGTAGTTTTGAATACGGTGATACCGGTTGCGCTATTTTTTCTATTTTGGAAACATAGTACTCGAACTGATCTCCGTATGGGTTTGTGCTGAACGTGTGCTTTCACAGACTCGACTTTACTATGTTTTTTTCATTAGAGTTTTGCTCGTAACTTTTCAACACTTTACTATATTATCGTCTCCAAACTTGCATGGTTTATATAGTTGAACTCAATGCTATTCTTTTCAAAAATAAAATGTTTTGCATGTTTTCTTTTAACTCAGCATTCTTTTACAACGATGTTCTGAACTTCTCTAATTTTATGACTTGTATGTTTACCATTTGAATTGCATGGAGTCTCTTTTTGCTTGAACTTTTATAATGTGAATTTCTGTCGTTTCTTTTATTTCGAATGGACCATCGTTTTTAACTCGTACTATCAATATTTTTAATTAAACCATTTTTCCTTTCATTTGACAGATTTTTTTTGAATGTGTTTGTACTGATCCATGTATGTGTTTGTACTAAGGTATATTTTACAGTAGTTTTGAATGTTTCGAAAAAGAGTACTTGAACGGATGCCCGTATGGTTCTGTACTAAGCATGTTTTCACATACTAGACTTATTTTTTCGGTATCATTTTCCTCATAACTTTTCAATGGTTTATGATATCATCGTCCCTGAACTTGCATAATTTTATATCATTGAACTAAATGACATTTGTTTTAAACAAAATATTGTGTGTTTCTTTTTTTCAACTCTAACATTTTTTTCAACGTTGTTCTGGACTTCTCCCATTCCATGACTTGAACTTTTACCATTTGAATTTCCATGGGTTTTCTTTTTGTTTGACCTTTTTCCTAGAACTTATCTGAGACGTCGTGTTGAACTTACAACTTTTTAAATTGTCAACTTATTATGTTTTTACAATTCCAAAGCTAGCAAGTAGGAGGAGATTCACCCAACAAAGGGGCTAATTACATGAAGCAGACGCAGTAATACCATAGTCTGATCGATAGCTAGCAGCAATAGGAGTGATCACCAATACACATACAAATGAACTGATAACAAACTTGCACACGACCTGACAAACCAGAAAATACATTAACCAACAAAAAGAACACAATACACATGAACTGATAATCCCCATGGCTAATAGCAGAGCTTTGTTGCATCTAGGTTCACCCATTTACTGAAAGTAAAACTTCTCAGTTTCATTTAATTCAGGCTAATGTTTAAATGTTCACCATTTTCGCCTACATCAGAATACTCAGAACACAACAACATTTCGCTAAATGTCCTGCAAATATAGAGTTACAGAAAAAATCTTTGTCCAATGACAACGTAAGAGTCACGACCAGTAATCACAAACAATAGTAGCTCAACCGCCCGACATGTGTGCGCGGCAAGGGGAGGAGATACTCTGATTTTAGATGTGTAGAGACAACAAGCTCACGCATAGAAGACGATGGACGACTCATGCAGGAGGCCTCGAACTGATTGCCAGTTGCCACTGATGGCTATGGATCATGCGAAATCCCAAAAGATCACATTTATTCTCACGAAACTAATCTCTTGAACTTGGTCCACGATAATCTTTCAAACGTCCTACAAGAATAGTCATTATTTTAAATTCCACATGAATACCTACAAGCAATGATCGGAAACATTTACGGAACATTCTTTTAAAGAGGTATGCAGCAATAATTAGAACCAAAAAATAGGGTGAAACTATGGTGTCTACATTAAATATCATCTAGATTCTGGCAACAACTGTTTTGATAGGTGGGGTGAGGCCGCTGGGCGGTGCGAGATGGAGGGAGGCCTGGACCGTCAATATATATTCAAGAAAAAACAACCAGAAACACATGGGATAGCTAGGCATATAAACATGCTTGAACAGGAAGAAATTACACATAATTTAGTTACATAAACAATAAGTGCTGATCTAGGCATATAATAACGAGAGCCTATACATGTTGTATCTACAAGAGCTTGTACATGATATAGCTGCAAGAGGAACTAACTAGAGAAACATTTTTCTCTTCTCACAATGATTTTTTTTCTATATATAGAAGGACTAGCAAGGGTCTCAGGAATCAACTACATTTTTCAATCAACTCGGTATTCATCAGTACTAGTATAATTGGACAAGAAGCTCAGAATTTTAGGCGCGCACGCACTAAACTTACAGAATTTTACTTTTAAACGTTTTTAGGTAATATATCTAACCTCACAGGATTTTAAAATGTGAACTGACTATATTAAGGAATACAAGGGGAACGGAAAAAGTCTCATCCAGCTCCAACAATTTTTTGTAGCATGACACGTGCTATACAAGTTTAGGTAAACGGAGTTGCCAGCTTCCTCCTTTTAGGTACAACTAGGTCCCAGCAAAATTCAGAAAACGGAAGGCGGATAGGTCTAGCTACCCTATTATGAAGCTCACCTTCACATGTGAGAGAGGGATGGAAACGAATCAGCAGTAGCAGTGAAGATACTGCTGCTCCTTCCTCATCCATACCCTGCTCCCGCTAATGCTGACCCTTCTCATGTAGTCACGTTGCTTGGCCTGTACGTCACGACAAGAGAGCGCCGACGGCGGGTGGCACTTTTTTGCCTGTACTTCATAGACCATGGTAGCCATCTTATGTACTCTATCTACTTCATAACCCATGAAGAGTATTTGTTTTTTCCCTGAACTTTTCTGAACTAACAGCACACAACACAACACTCTATCAGTATATCCCAGTCTCCTCTAAGGTCAGTTTGGAACATAGTTTCTAAACATACTAATTAGTATAACATGTTTTGACACCAACGCGCAATGTGTACGGAGTAGCTCTATTATTTTTCATGTGAATGTTTAAGATGAAAATGAACCTTGCATTGTAGAAGAGAAGTCTATGGGCACGGGGCAACGACGGTGTCCGTTCCCCTCTAGAGATGATATCTAGCAAGGAGCCTCGGTAGATGTTCAGAATCAGTTTCCCCCTTGTATGCACAAGTAACATAAGATGTTCAGAATTTGAACTCAGAAGCTCAATAAACTTGAACACTGGAACCGGTAGGTTCAACCCCAACAAATGGATGAATTGTTCAAATAAGTATCATGGCAAAATCTTGATGAGACAGTAGAGTTTATATTGCTTCATTATCTTAGGCCCCCTATGTTTCAGAGAAAACCTTATGACGTGAAACAACATTATGCTTTGGATTTTGTAGGAAAGTATGATACTAATAAAGCCGAGACAAGTTACAAAAATATATTCTTCTTGCTAAACTGAACTAAACTGAAATAAGAATTTGAATCGAACCAAAATAAGAAATTGCACTAAAGTAAATTAAGAAACTGAATTGAGCACGTCACCAAAATATTAACTAAACAAAAATTAACCAAAAAATATCTTCATTAGATCTCTGCGTAGCAGAAGCCTACGACGGGTGGCATTGGGATGTGGGGCGCAGATGACAGCGACTGTGGGATCGACATTAGCAAAACAAGACACTGGTTTGTGGCAACGGTAATAATAATAACAAGTTTAGGATGACATGGGTTTGTGTACATATAATAATATGAATGAGTGAGACAATAAAGAGGGCAGTAAAAGGATTTCGTATTTTTCACAAACAGCAAAAATACCAAACAACAAAAATTGGTTCTCATAAGCATTTCAACAAGTACCTAGACCATCGATTATTTTCATATAAGTAGCATGGAATCAAATGGAGCAATAGTAGGGCATGAGAAGAAAGAAGTAGCAGCAACACGTCAAGATCCTACCATTTTTTTGTACATGATGCATCTCCCTGGTTGTTCAGATACAGGAGATCATTGAGTTCACTTACTGGAGATCATTCAGTTCAGTTTGTGTACATGCTCGCATGCCGCATCAGCCATTAGGCATGCACCAGCACACACGCCACAGCACACATGCAAGTTCTAGTAGGCAACATGGATTATTTTGTTGAACCCATTGAACTGAAGGGAGATCCTTCGACCTGTAAGATGAACGGAAAAAGCAAATGGAATTTGTCAAGGTCGAAATGACCATAATCATTTAAAACGTGTAAAAATAACGACAAGTTCATGCACAGTAACATTAGAAGTACACAAAAGAAACCTAAATATAATTTCTGTACTTTGAAATACTTCATTTAGTTCCCGAATACTTCATTTGTTTCGAAATATGAACATCTATATTTATTTTCTTAGAACTTATTATGTTTTCCCTGCAAATTACATGGGTGAGAGCATGGTTCTCTAATTCAATTTCATATATCTAAAACTCCACACGTGACCTGAACGTATGCATAACAGGTGAGTGCAGAATACATGTAAGCATAAGAAAAAGACATAGAGTGCACATATAATTTTCAAGATTTCCTTGATGTTCTACACATTAAAGTTGATGTACTGAAAAGAATGCAAATTTTGAACTAAAAATCAAGTAAAAGCTGAACTCTTTTAAAATTCAAGGTCAAAAGAACCTCCACATCCATCAAACTTCATAACCGGTACTTCAATTTCTGTAAAAATAGAACTTGTGTTATCCCTCATAAATCAACAAGAAAACCCGCAGAAAAATGTATATGTTCTCATTGCCATATCAACAAGCACCTTCAGATCACAGAGTGTCATATGCCCTTATCTACAGAGAAGGCATCCGTCCATGGTAGAGAAAGCATTGTTCAGAGAAAGATCAATGGCACATCACGCATATGACCCTTATTCTTCTTAAATTTATCACCCTCTCATCTAGCTCAAGTTGTATTGCAACTCACTCGGATATTTGCTGTAGCAGTGGCCCGCGGCGGATGTCACAGTAGGACTGTAGCAGAATATCCAGGATCACGAAGGAGATAACATGGAGCAATGCTGGGCCGGGTTGCCAGGGCAGCGAGGTGCAGTAAGGATCCGGTTGCCGGGGCGGCAGCGCGATGAGGGGTCGGGTGGCTGAGGCGGCAGCACAATGGGGGCCGGGTGGCCGGGATGGCGGCGCGATGGGGGCCGTGTGGCCGGGGCATCATCACAGTGGGTGACCGGGTGGCCGGAGCAGCGGCGCAGTGGGGGACCAGGTGCCCGGGTCGGCGGCGCGGTGGGGGACCAGGTGCCTGGGTCGCCGGCGCGGCGGGGACCGGGTGCCCGGGTCGCCGGCGCGGTGGGGGAGGGAGGCGGCCGGCACCGGGGAAGGAGGAGCGACGCATAGTGAAGGGAGGTGGCCGGCGCCGAGGAAGGAGGAGGTCGACAGCCGACGTCGGGGAAGGAGGACGGCGGCGCGTGGTGGAGGGAGGCGGCCAGCGTCGGGGAAGGAGGAGGGAGGCGCGCGGTGGAGAGAGGCTGTCGACGTGGGGGAAGGAAGCGGCGGCGGTGGCTTTTTCTCTTTTTCAACCACACCCTGAAATTGAAATTGTGTGACGCGCGTCTATATAGGGTCGGGGGTAACAGAATATTATTTTGTTACGGGTAACAGAATAGCCCTGTATATATATATTCTGATCACGGGATCAGAATAATATTCTGATCACAACATGAACTTCCCAAGTAACGCGCCTGACCTTCCCCGAGTACTAGGTTGAACTTCAACTAAAAGGTGTCCAAATGGGGCTTGCGATATACCGTTGGATAGCTATGGACATCAGTATCATGACCCAAGTTAAATTTTTGGCAAAATGTAAGCGGTTTAAGAGCAATTTTTAAAACCGTTATTTCTTCATATAAAAAACGTGAATCGTATTTTTGATCGCATTTTTAAACCGTTTATCGGAATGAGGAAAGTAATATGGCATTGGAAAGCTGCTGCAAAACCGCTCCTTCCACATGTTGAAAGTTTTCTCTAATTCCCTACGGTTAAGGGAAAATTTTATTTTTGCCACTCTAGATTTTGCCAATTTTCCTTATGCCACTCTATATTTTTGACATTTCACTTTTGCCACTCTTAGTTTTTGACAATTATCTGAATTGCCATTCTGGTGGCAAAAGCAAAATTTGCGGAGTGGCAATTGTGGTACATTTAAAAAGCCAAGAGTGGCAAAAAATGAAATAAAATTATTCTACTTTTGCCACGAAATGGCAATTGTGATAATTGTCAAAAGCTAAGAGTGGCAAAAGTGAAATGTCAAAATCTAGAATGGTATAAGGAAAATTGGCAAAATCTAGAGTGGCAAAAACAAAATTTTCCCTACGGTTAAACAGTAATTTGGAAAATCATAAAATTTCGCAAACCGAACACCCGAGTTCATATTTTTGACGCCATTTCTAAACGGCTAATCCAATTGAGGCAAATAATATGTCTTTGGAAGCTTATGAAAATGCGCTACTTTTTTATGTTAAACGTTTTTTCTAATTTTGAATGGTTTAAAAGTAATTTATAAAACGGTACAAGTTCCACCGAGTTTGTATTTTCGAGCTAATTTTTTAACCATACGTCCAAATGCAGCAAATGATATGGCATTGGAAAGCTCAAAGAAATGCGAAACTTTTTTGTATATATTGTTTCTCCTAATTCATTACGGTTTTATGTGAGTTTTGAAAATGGTTAAAAACGTATTTTTGCCGTAATTTCTACAAACTTTATCGGAATGGGGCAAATAATATACCGCTGAAAAGCTACGGAAAATGTGAAACTTTTTCATGTTGATGGTTTTCTCTGAATCCTGACCGTTTTCAAGTAATTTCGAAAATGGCGAGATCATTCGTTCTGCCTTTATCGCGAAATAGATTCTTCGAAAATGCACCGCGTGAAGAACCTGGACTTCTCGGCATGTCTACTTGAACTTCACTCTATTTTCACGTGTTTTTTTTGCTCGTAGCTCTCCATCCACTGCTCGTAGCTCTCCATCCACTCACCGGAATTGAGCAAGTGATATACCAGTGGAAAGCTGCTGTAAACACGCAACTTTCCCGTGTTGATCATTTTTTCATACTCGCGACGATTTTAAAAGTTTTTCATGTGATATTCATTCAGTGTAGTAGGTGAACTTCATGTTGTTTTTACGTTGAACTTCTGTGACATATTTTTTATTTGTAATTTTCTCATCCATTCGTCAAGTTTTACACAAATGGTATTTCTTTTGTATAAACCTCTCTCACAATATTTTTTAAAATTTCTCCGACGGAGGACTTGAACTTATATCAACAAACTTTTAGTCTTTGCTTTTTTTATTTTTTAATACAAAATGCACACCGCGTAGTACGTGAACTTCTGGCAGTTATCAATCTGATCTTCTCTCAGATACATGAAAATATATGAGTTTTTTTATGAATTTTTAATCTGATTTTCTTAATCTTTTTTTATGAAATTTTGAAGCGCTCTATTTTTAAAAGTTGAACTTCTTGTTATTTTATTTTTGAACTTCTTGTTTCCATTATTTAATAACGAGGAAAATATGAGTTTTCTATAATCATCGAACTTCTCCATCTTTTTAATATGGACTTCCTGGTTTTATTTTCTTAATCTTTTTTATGAAATTTTGAAGCGCTCGATTTTTAAAAGTTGAACTTCTTGTTATTTTATTTTTGAACTTCTTGTTTCCATTCTTTAATAACGAGGAAAATCTGAGTTTTCTATAATCATCGAACTTCTCCATCTTTTTAATATGGACTTCCTGGTTTTATTTCCTTATCTTTTTTTACGAAATTTTGAAGCGCTCTATTATTAAAAGTTGAACTTCTTGTTTTCTAATTTTTTAACTTCTTGTTTTCATTCTTTAATAACGAGGAAAATATGAGTTTTCTATAATCATCGAACTTCTCCATCTTTTTCTTCAATACGTGGTACACGTGAACTTATGCTATTGAATTTTAAGAAACTTACACACAACAATACACATACACGTGTGCTACATGCATTTACACAAAAATGAATGAACACATCTGAAAGAGCATAAAGTTCTCATGCAGAGTTCAAAAAATAGAGTGAAATTTTTTCCACAAGAAATGTTGAACATTTTGGTAGGCAAACCTGTACAATTTTTCAATTGGTTTGCTCGTTGAACAGCGTCATCGTTACAAACTAAACTTCTCTTTTATTTTCTTCTAATAAAAACAAACACTATAAATTATAATCTTTGTTATTTTAATCTCAACTTCTTAGTGCAGATCCATGTCGGTAGCGCACGGTTGGCCAGATTCGTGGAGGAGTAGGGGCTCCGACCGATGTAGCTGACAACAACTGCACCACAGGCATTTTTCTTCTACAAACTTCCAGCATTCTCATATTAATTGAACCTCTAAAATTATACTTATTGAACTTCATGTAGTTTTTGCACAGAACTTGCTAGCATTTTTTGTTTTGTTGAATTCCATTTTGCTTTCCAAGGCTTTTTTAAACATAAAAAACTTTATTTGTTTTCAATGAATTTTTGGATTACAACAAGAACCCATGGAGCATGCGCACTTTGCACAACCATTTTTGAATGAAGTGCTATTTCTTTGTGCACTTTTAAAGTACATATAACACGGTGCCAAACTGCAGAAAATTCCAAATCCAAACTGCTCCCGTATATATTAGCGAGCTGAACCTCAAGCATGGAACCTCAAGTACGGACAAACATCAAGACCAATAGTCAGGAACCTAAAGCATTATACCACTACTGAAGCTATACGGCCAACTAGCAATTTGCAAAACAAAACAAAACAAAGGGAACGGCCAGGTGCTCCATCAAAGGGAACAGTTTTTTCTTTGAAACCACCTCTGATTTGCTGCAAGTCTACAAAAATCACAAAACACAACATTTGAACCTACTGTTGTTTTTTCTTCTTCTCCAATATACATTGAACTACTGAGGTGCCATAGTTTAACGGTTGAGGCGCTGCGGCGCCTGCTGTAGGTGGTGGACCTAAGTGGCAGTGGTGTGCACGACCAGGTGCGGGTCGAGACTTCTCCGAGCTGCAGGTTGAGACCTCCCCCATCTGCAGATGGAGCCACTCTAACGAAGCAGTGGCAAGATGATATGTAGGTCTTTCCAAAAACAAAAGTGTGAGAGCCATTGTTTGATCCTTAGGCATTACACCGAACAGCTGTGGAGCGCCATCTTTGGCCACTGAAAAACAAAACCCAGCAAAGATCAGGCATGGACACTTCGCTGTAGCACATGGTACATTGTTGTGTAAATTATGAGCTTGTGGATCAGTTTACCTGTGGATCTTCGGGGGTTGTGGTAGAGTTGGAATTTTTTCCGTCCGCAGCTATGGCCGGCGAACTTCATGTGGCAGCGCAGTTGACCTGCAGGAGCATGGTGGGGGAGACCGAAAATGGATCCCCAAATGTGGTGGTATGCCTAATCACCCTTTCTACACACAAAAATAAAAAAGAAAATGTGTGCCACATGAGAGATGTGGCCTTCTGTGCACCACATGTTGCCTTTCTATCTTGTCAAGCTCTGTCTACTGAGCTATGTGCTCTCGACCAAAGGTAGCATGGCAGGAGCAACTAGTAGTTGCTTCATCATAACAAAAAAAAGAGCTAAGCACAAAAATACTTCAGTTGTAGCACGCATAATAGCAAACACATAGAGTGCACCCGGTTCACATTCAAAATAAATAAAGATTGGATTTCTGGCTAAGCATCTCTACTTCCAATTTTAAGAGTAACAAAACACATGGGTGTGCCAAACTGAGATAAGAGAGACTGAGATGGTAGCATCAGCACATGAGACTGTGGAGAGAAAGAAAGAGCCTCAGCCACATATCGACACATGCCCGAAAGCTACGTGCGTAGTGAGTCGAAGTAGGAGCTCACTGTTGGCTTTGAGCCAGCTGGCTATAGGAGTTGAACGGCATGGAGGGGCTGCGTCGAACTGCTGCATCTCCCGCCGGCTCGAGCCACCTCCGCGTGACACCCTTGCAGCCTAGACAGTAAGTTATGTGCAGTTCAATTTGTCCAGATGGTAAAGTTCAGTTAACAAAACTACGGAAATGAGAGAAGAAATGCATCAGTTTTGTACAGAAGAAACACAAAATCCGGCAGCCACTAGTCGAGGTCGGCGACATCCGCTGCGGGGAATGAGATTGCGTGGCTAGTGGGAGCTTGGGTGTGAGTAGCCTCGAAACAAACACCAGCAACCGAGTAGATCCAAACAGAGCAGCAGGGGCGAGCTTGATTCCTCGTCCAAAAATGGCCAAGTTCTAGGAGCGAGCCCCATGGACGCACATGAGGTAGAGAAGAGCTTGACCGAGGTGATGCACCGGCGACCGATCTAGCGACAACAGAGAATATCCAATGACGGCGTGTCGAATCCGTCCGTCCGCTGCTATGACATTTGAACTTCGGGCAGCGGCGGGGGAGGCCTGCATGGCACGGGCGAGGCAAGAAGCCAGGGGCACGTGCCCAGATCCAGGTGCGGTTGGCGACCGCCCTGTTCCTCGGCGGTGGCAGGGTGGAGGCGATGTGGAGGTGTGGTGGCAGGAAGAACGCAGGGCGCGACGGTGGTGCCCATGGTGGCCGAAGGTTTCGGTGGCGGTAGCATGCTGGGAGCGGGGTGAAGGCCGTGACCTTCGTTGAGGTGGCGCCGGAGCTCGTTGGGAAGCAGGGATTCGGTCATCGGCGGGGCTGTTGGAGGTGGGGCTATGGCGAGATCTTGGTGGAGGCGGAGCGGCGCATCGAGGGGAGGTTGTGAGAAGCCGGGACGGCGGCGCGTCGGATGGAGGTGGTGGGATGGTGCCGCGGTGATGGTCGGAAGCTGGGCCGGCGGCGCGGCGGTTGTGGCGGGGGTCGATACCTCGACGACGCTGGACGGGGGGAGGTTGGGGACCGAGGAAGTGGTGGACGAGCAGGCGTGGGCATGGACTTTTTTGTTGTTTCTCTCTGCGGGTTTGGAAGTTCGGGAGGGCCTGTCA
>NC_041384.1:367160449-367164345 GCF_002162155.2 Triticum dicoccoides | reverse complement strand
TTCCCCTGCATCCAGGCGTCGCCGCCCCCGCTTCCCCTGCATCCAGGCGTCACCACCCCCTGTTTCCCCTTCCTCGAGGCGCCGTTGACCCAACCTTCCGCCGCCGCCCCTTGCTCCGGTGCGCCGCCCACCTCTACCAACCGGCGTCGGAGCCGTCCCTCGCCCCGGATCGCACCGCCGCCACTGTCCCACGATGGGGATCATGTCGCACGCATCGTCCCACGATGGGGATCGCAGCATTGCAACCGCCACCGCCCCACCTCCCATCGCCGGGATCCTGCTGCCGCGCGACTACCACCGGGATCCTCCCACCATGCGTCCTTCGTCCACCTGCTGCTGCCGCGAACTTCTTCCACCCGCCACCGTGACCTTCTTCCCTCCCATGCCTCCGGCGGCCGCTCTCGCATCGGATCCTGCCATCAGCCGCCACCTTGATGGACCTATGCAGTGGTGGATCCCACCATGATGGACCCGTGCCCCCCAGTCTCCCCTCGCTGCGCCCAGCTACTCCTCCAGATGATGTCCCCGCAATGAGCGTCGCCTCAATCTCGATGCTCCATCCCATGTCCCCTGTCTCGTGCACACGGTTCTTGTTTGGCCCCGTGGCGTCCGGATGCAGCAGTTCAAACATGTGAGTTTGTGAAGGAAGATGGATACAGAGGTTGCAGATTGCAAATTATTTTCTCTGAAAAAATTCAGTAGTAACACATGCAGCAAATCACTTTCTAAAAAAATGCTACTCTTTCTTCATTTTGTTTTACGGAAAATACCATTTACATGTAAATGATGTGAGGAGGTCGAATATAAAAGGCACACATTCAAATATAGTAAAACTAGTTTACAAAAAAACTAGGATTTTTTGTCGTTAGTAAAATAAATAAAACCAAGAAGTCCAAATTTTTAAAAAGGAGTAGTTGGATGTTTATACAAAATTCATATTTTTCTCATAATTAATGAATGAAAAACAAGAAGTTCAAAAATAAAAAAATGAGAAGTTCAATTTTTTAAAATAGAGAATTTCAAAATTCACAAAAAAGGATTTTCATTGTTTCAGAAACAAAAAACTCTAGAAGTTCAAATTTCAATAATGGACCGGTTCAATATTTATACAAAACTAGGATTTTTTTTCATTACTAAATGAAATAAAATAAGAAGTCCAATTTACAAAAATAGAAAAATAAAAGTTTAAAAGGTTTTTTCCGTATAAAAATCGAATACAATTCTTTACTCAAAAATATAAAAAGGTGAAGTTCAAATTGAAATAACAGAGAAGTTCGGAGTTTATTAAAACCTAGGATTTACGTATGCAAAAAATAAAAAACACAACACCATTTTTGCACTTTTAAAAACAACTCATAAACGAAAAAATGGTTGCTAGAAGTTCAAGTGCTCGGCGAGGAAAAGTTGAAATATTCTTCTGACAGAGGTTCACCGTGTATTTAGATGTCCAAAATACATAAAAAATATGTTATTTTTTGTGTTTCAAAATAATTCTCTCAAACCATAGAGAAGTTCAAAGTGATGACAACCGGAAGTTCACGTACTACATGGTGTGTATTTCATATAAGAAAAAATACAAAAAAAGTGAAACAGGGTGAAGTTCAAACAAAGATGCCCCAGAAGTTCAACTACTTCACGTAGTGCAAAAAACACCATGTAAAAAATCAGCATGTCAAAAACAGAGTGAAGTTCGAACAGACACGTCCTAGAAGTTCAACTACTTCACGCAGTGCAAAAAACAACACGTTAAAAACAGTGTGAAGTTTGAACAGACATGCACGAGAAGTTCAACTACTTCACGCGGTGTATTTCCGTTCGTGATGAAGGCAGAAATCATGATCTCGTCATTTTCTAATTACTTCAAAACAGTAGGAAATCATTTGTGTAAGTTCAAGTCCTTCGTCGGAGAAAGTTCAAAAAATCATTGTGAGAGAGATTTGTACAAAAGGAATACCATTTGTGTGACACTAACGAATGGATGAAAAAATTACAAGCGAAACACAGAAGTTCAACTGAAAACAACAGGAAGTTCAACTACTACACTGAATGAATTTCACATGAAAAACTTTTAAAACCGTTGCGAGTATGAAAAAGTGATCAACACGGGAAAGTTGCGTGTCTACAGCAGCTTTCCATCGGTATATCACTTGCTCAATTCCGGTGAGTATTCCGGTGCGTGGATGGAGAGCCACGGGCAAAAAAAACACGTGAAAAATAGAGTGAAGCTCAAAGTTTCATACCGAGAAGTTCAGGAACTTCATGCGATGCATTTTGACGAATCTGTTTCGCGATAAAGACAGAACGAATGATCTCGCCGTTTTTGAAATTACTTGAAAACGGCTAGGAATCAGAGAAAACCATCAACATGAAAAAGTTTCGCATTTTCCGTAGCATTTCAGCGGTATATTATTTACCCCATTCTGATAGTTTGTAGAAATTACGGCGATAATATGTTTTTTGCCATTTTTGAAACTGACTTAAAACCGTAAAGAATTGGGAGAAACAATACATACCAAAAAGTTTCGCGTTTGTTCAAGCTTTCCAACGCCATATCATTTGCTGCATTTGGACGCACGGTTAAAAAATTAGCTCAAAAATACGAACTCGGTAGGACTTGGACCATTTTCTAAATTACTCTTAAAGCATTCAAAATAAGAAAAAAAACTTTCAAGATGAAAAACTAGCGCATTTTCATAAGCTTTTCAACGCCGTATCATATGCCTCCATTGGATTAGCCATTTAGAAATGACATTGAAAAAACGAACTCAGCTGTTCGGTTTACGAAATTATACGTTTTTTCAAATTACTCTTTAACCATAGGGAATTAGAGAAAACTTTCAACATGTGGAAGGAGCGGTTTTGCAGCGGCTTTCCAACGCCATATTATATGCCTCATTCCGATAAACTATTTAGAAATGTGATCGAAAATACGATTCACGTTTTTTGTGTGAAGAAAAAATGGTTTTCAAAACTGCTCTTAAACCGCTTATATTTTGCCAAAAAATTAAGTTGGGTCATGATATTGGGGTCCATAGCTTTCCAATGATATATCGCAAGCCCCATTTGAGCAATGTTGGCGGAAGTTCAACCTAGTTCACAGGGAAGTTCAACGTACTACTAGTAGGGCAGGTGAGGTTGTGATCAGAATATTATTCTGATCCCGTGATCAGAATAGTGTTTATGTATATAGTTATTCTTCACCCCCTTCTATTTTACCATCAATGCACCGTAATTTTATGTTCTGTAAGTTTTGTCTTATTTCCGACGCAAAAAGAGACCGTAAAAAAATATATAATCACCGTAAAAAATATTTTATGTTATGTAAAATTACAAACGTAAAAACATAGTCTAAAATACACATAAACTGCAAATTTTCTTGTCTTATGACCTATATTTTTATTTTCTAATGTCAAATATTACGTAGCAAATCAATAGGAATGTAACTATTTGAATTCCAAACGTAATTTAATTATGAAATGATCGTAAGATTACCTCGAGTGAAGAATAACTTATTCTGCACCCTGGGTGATGAATAGCAACACTATATATATTTAGTTATTCTTCACCCGAGGTAATCTTACGATCGCTTCATGAACAATTATGTTTGGAATACAAATAGTTACATTCATATTGATTCACTACATAAAATTTGGTATAAGAAAACAAAAAAATACGTTATAAGACCAAAAATATCGCATTTTTATGTATGTTTTTACGTTCGTAACTTTTACATAACATAAAATATTTTTTACAGTGAGTATATATTTTCTTACATTCTCTTTTTACGTATGGAATAGGACAAAACTTACGAAACCTAAAAATACGGTGCATTGACGTCAAAATAGAGAGGGGGTGAAGAATAACTATTCCTCACCCAGGGTGACGAATAGCGCGAC
>NC_041384.1:367114247-367160182 GCF_002162155.2 Triticum dicoccoides | reverse complement strand
AAAAAATATTTTATGTTATGTAAAATTACAAACGTAAAAACATAGTCTAAAATACACATAAACTGTAAATTTTCTTGTCTTATGACCTATATTTTTATTTTCTTATGTCAGATTTTACGTAGTGAATCAATAGAAATGTAACTATTTGAATCCAAACGTAATTTAATTATGAAACGATTGTAAGATTACCTCGGGTGAAGAATAATTTATTCTGCACCCTGGATGATGAATAGTAACACTATATATATATATATATATATATATATATATATATATATATATATATATATATATATATATGTTACTCAAATGCTGTTACCCGAGTTCATAAATTTTCATGGAAAGTATTAGTATCGTACACAGTTCATTGAGTTTAAGCGTGTGCCCGTTGTCCAGAAGGCATTTGCATATTAACTGCCCATATTGCAAATTCACACACATGTTAACATAAGGAAACATATGTGTAACATACTAATCATCGCACACAAGTACTCGTAGACGCATCGTGTGCGATACTCCGCCACCGCAAGCAACTAGTTTGCATTTTTCAAAGTTTTTTGTACATATATAATCACACACAAAGTAACTGTATTGACCGTCTGTGTTGTAATTTCTCATTGCAAACAGTTCATCTGAGTTGGCTATTTGCCACGTATCACAAACATCTTGTTTACACGACTCGTTTGTGTTCTTTTGGCTCATCACAAACAGTTCATCCATGTGAACTGCATGCCGCATATCACACACATCTTGTTAAGTTGAACCATTCCTATTGTGTTCCCTAATCGAAAATAGTTCATCCGAGTTAACCGTATGCTGTATATCACACACACATTGATATGGCTGCCCGTTTCTGTTGTTCTACCTCATCACAAATAGTTTGAATGGATTAACCGTGTGTCCTACATCGCACACACATTGTTATGGTTGCCCGTTTCTGTTGTTTTGCCTCATCGCAGACAGTTTGAATGGATTAACCGTGTGTCCTCCATCACACACGCAACTAAAATCTGAATCGTGTTTGATGGCTCCGCCATCGCAAATGTTTTGCACCTTTTTGACGGGTTTTTTACACCACCATCTGCGATTACTGCATCGCACACAATTTCGGCAAAGGGTCTCTGATCGTAGTGTCGCGTTAGTAGTATCCTGTAGTAGTGAAAAGAAGAAGTTTTTCTACGATTTAAGACATTACTTTCAGGATGACACACACCTTTATAAATAAGGAGTAGATGGTGTTATTAGACGTTGTGTACTTGAGCATGAACAGGAACAGATCCTATGCAAGTGCCACTCTGAGTCTTATGAAGGACACCATGCTGGAGATAGAACTGCACACAAGGTATTGCAATCTAGTTTTTATTGGTCTACTCTCTTCAAGGATGCTCGTAAGTTTGTCTTGTCTTGTGATGAATGTCATAGAATTGGAAATATTAGTAGACGTCAAGAAATGCCTATGAATTATTCACTTGTTATTGAACTATTTGATGTTTGGGGTTTGATTATATGGGACCTTTTCCTTGGTCGAATGGGTATACACATATTTTAGTTGCTGTTGATTACGTTACTAACTGGGTAGAAGCTATTCCAACTAGTAGTGCTGATCATAACACTTCTATTAAGATGCTTAAAGAAGTTATTTTTTCCAAGGTTTGGAGTTCTAGATATTTAATGACTGATGGTGGTTCACATTTTATTCATGGTGATTTCCGTAAAATGCTTGCTAAATATGATGTCAACCATAGAATTGCATCTCCATATCACCCTCTGTCTAGTGGTCAAGTAGAATTGAGCAATAGAGAGAGATTAAATTGATTCTGCAAAAGACTGTTAATAGATCCAGAAAGAGTTGGTCTAAGAAACTTGATGATGCATTATGGGCTTATAGAACTGCTTATAAAAACCCTATGGGTATGTCTCCATATAAAATGGTTAATGGAAAAGCATGTCACATACCTCTTGAATTAGAACATAAGGCATATTGGGCTATTAAAGAGCTCAACTATGATTTCAAACTTGCCGGTGAGAAGAGGTTATTTGACATTAGCTCACTTGATGAATGGAGAACCCAAGCCTACGAGAATGCCAAGTTGTTTAAAGAAAATGTTAAA
Organism: Triticum dicoccoides; assembly: GCF_002162155.2. NCBI lineage: Eukaryota > Viridiplantae > Streptophyta > Magnoliopsida > Poales > Poaceae > Triticum > Triticum dicoccoides. The sequence goes on along the minus strand of NC_041384.1, from coordinate 367,158,071 downwards.
AGATGGCATGACAAAAGGATACAAAAGCATGAGTTTAATGTAGGTGATTATGTTTTGCTATACAACTCTTGTTTAAGATTTTTTGCAGGAAAACTTTTCTCTAAATGGGAAGGTCCTTACATTATCGAGGAGGTCTATCTTCCGGTGCCATCAAGATCAACAATAGCGAAGGCACAAATCTGAAGGTGGTAAGCGGTCAAAGAATCAAAGATTATATCTCAGGTACTCCCATAAATGTTGAGATCAATATAATTTACACCGTAACACCTGAGGAGCACATAAGAGGCATTTTCTAGAAAGTTTCACACTTTTAAAAGGAATATGTATGTGGTATGGTAAGTAAACCGACTCTAAAACAGTTCTAATGATATTTTTTCTCTGTTTTGGAATATTTAAAAAATAGGAAAATTATAAGTAGTTCGAAAGAGACACCAGGCGACCACAAGGGTGGATGGCGTGCCCTACCCCTTGGGCGCCCCCTGCCTTGTGGACACCTCGTGTGCTCTCCGGACTCCGTTTTCTTGCACGATACTTCTTTTAGTCGGTAAAAATTCATTATAATCTTCCGAAGGTTTTGACCACGGTACCATGATAAAATCTTCTGTTCTTGTTTCGAGCTATTTTTTCTGCCACATCTAGGTCACCATGACATCTCCAAGTGCCCCCAAGGACATGTTTTTTGAGAAGTTCATCAACCCCTACCTTGCGGAGGTGCTGGTACACCCTCAAGCCATTGAGATGCGTAAGGGGGTGCTGCACATCCGCGACGTCGAGGGGCCGAAGAAGACCAAAAGTGTGGAGACAAGACTCAAACTAATGGAGGAACAGGTTTTCAAGTGCCAAGGGATGGTGGAATGTGGAATCAATGCTAATCACATGATGATCGCGGAGTTCACCAACAATCGCAAGCTGGATGCCCAGAACATCAGGGAGGCCATCTTCAAGCTTCACGAGAAAATCGAGCACCTCTAGGCCCAGATCTATGACCTGCAAAACCAAAACTATGAGTATGAATATAGATTCAAGAGGATGAGTTTGGCTGCAGATTTGAGGATCCCGGAGACTCGTTCATCCTTCTATAAAGAGTAATTTTGAGTTGAGGGCTTTACTTTCTTGCTATGATCTTGAGGGAATTAAATAAAAGAAAGGAATAAAAAGAAATAAAAAGATCATATATTGATCTTATGGAGAGTAATGACTTCACACATAAAGAGTATGATGAATGAAATTTGTTGAGAGTTGACATAGTTTTGGTCATTGTTGCAATTAATAGGAAGTAATAAAGAAAGAGAGGCTTCACATATAAATATACTATCTTGGTCATCTTTTGTAATTGTGAGCACTCATTAAAATATGACATGCTAAAAGGTTCCGTTTGGGCAAGGAAGATAGCATAATGGGTTATGTTTTCCTATATCCAAATAGAAGTTATATTGCCATGGATCATCCAACATGTTGAGCTTGCCTTTCCCTCTGATGCTAGCCAAATTCTTTGCACCAAGTATAGATACTACTTGTGCTTCCAAACATCCCTTGAACCAGTTTTGCATGAGAGTCCACCATACCTACCTATAGATTGAGTAAGATCCTTCAAGTAAGTTGTCATCAGTGCAAGCAATAAAAATTGCTCTCTAAATATGTATGATCCATTAGTGTGAAGAAAATAAGCTTTATATGAACTTGTGATATGGAAGAAATAAAAGCGACGGACTTCATAATAAAGTCCTTTATCGCAAGCGGCAATATAAAGCGACGTTCTTTTGCCTTAAGATTTTGTGCATCCAACCATAAAAGCGCATGACTACCTCTGCTTCCCTCTGCGAAGGGCCTACTTTTACTTTTATCTTCTACCCTAATACAAGAGTCATGGTGATTGATACGTCTCCAACGTATCTATAATTTATGAAGTATTCATGCTGTTATATTATCATTATTGGATGTTTTACAATCATTTTATAGCAATTCTATATCATTTTTTGGGACTAACCTATTGACCCAGTGCCAGTTGCTGTTTTTTGCTTGTTTTTTACATAGTAGGAAATCAACATCAAACGGAGTCCAAACACGGCAAAACTTTTTGTGGATTTTTTATGGACTAGAAGGCATCCAGTGGGCCAGAGAAGCACCTGGGGGTGCCCCGAGGGGGGCACAACCTACCAGGGCGCGCCTGGAGGCCCAGGCGCGCCCAGGTGGGTTGTGCCCACCTTGGTGGCCTCCTGTACCCCCTCTTCGCCCTATAAATAGTCAAATATTCCAAAAACCCTCAGGGTAACCCTAGATGAGAAGTTCTGCCGCCACAAGCCTCTATGGCCACCGAAAACCAATCTAGACCCTGTTCCGGCACTCTGTCTGAGGGGGAAATCATCACCGGTAGCCATCTTCATCATCCCGGCAGCCACCACGATGCGGAGGGAGTAGTACACGCTCGGGGCTGAGAGTTTGTACCAATACACTAGTACGTGTCGGTGCTATACAAACGGTTTTTAACCCCTTCACGCGACGGCATTTGGAACCATCGCCTAGTTAGGGACGGCGATAGCGGGTCCTTCCCACACGACCCAGAAACCGTCGGGGATATGCCCTCCTGGCACACACGCTCGACAAAATGAGGTCGTGTGTGACCGGCGAGCGCTTAAATATTGAAATACGTATGGTAGAGCTAAAAATACAATTATATAGGGAAATTTGTTTCCGGTCGCAAGCACATCCCAAACAGTCAGTCCCTGCTAAACATTTTCGTTTGTATGTACATACCGCACAGTCACTCCAAGGAAAACATTTCTGTTCACAGGTACATCACACACAATTTTCCCGTTAAATTGTTTGTGATAGCATTGCCATTAAACACCATATGAACAATTTTATTGTTTGCATTATTGAATGCATCACACACGGTCCATAGAAGAAACTATGTGGCAAAGGCTGTCCATCACACATAGTTTTTATGTGGTAAATATTTACGCAAGGTGGCCTAACGCAAACCGTTTTCAAGAGAAAGTCGTGTGTGATTGTTCATTGATCCAACACGGTTTATTCCTAGAAACTGTGTGTGTTGCCTGAGGTCATCACCCATGATATTTTTTCAATAACTGTTCGCAATAGCAAAACCCAATTAGCAGGCTAATTGCCCTATTATTAATAATCCATTTATTAATCTAATTGACATACATATTAAGCATATAATATATGTTTCATTTCCATATTAAGGAAGAGGGGGTTCGAGAGGTAATTGACATACATATTAATCCATTTTATAATTGAAATGCATCAGAGTACAACATGATATAGCTTCAGTACTCAGCTACCCCATTACACAACTACACCAGCACCAAGTTTCACATGCAACATGTAGAACCTTTCGAAATTAGCATCATAGATGGTATATAGACAGATGCATCTCATCTGGAAAACTACTAAAGCGGAAGGCGAATATCGAGCCTTCATTCATGTTGAAGGTCTTTGCAACTTTAGGCCAGTGCTTGTGGATGATTGACCGTCCGTCCTTCGTCCTTTTTAGGAACACTTCAATATTGAACCGTGGGTGTTGTATGAAAACCTTCCTCACCTCCTGACCATAGAGGTGGTTTGAGAGGTAATCATCAGTGAACTGCTTTGGAGAAAGCCTAAAAACAAGGATGTCATAAATATCTTCTCTATATTGGAAATGGGGCAAAGGAATAAAAAAGGCAAGGTGTAATAGTTAGTACCATCTTGTAGTGAACTGATATCTTCTTGATTGTGCAGACAAAGATCTTGTTGTATCTTGTCGCTAATTTGTTTATCCTAGCAATCTTTCTAAGTTTCTTGATTTGATTGATATTCATGGAAAACTCATTTCCCCATATGCAAACAGGGTTAAACAGTGGGTCAAAACCTCTGATAGCAGGACCTACATGTGCAAGACCAATTTGTTAAAAACCTAAACATTAGAATGGTTCCTGCAATTGCACAATAATGTGCTATTAGACAACAGACCATGCACGTGCTAACCTCGATTGTAAACCTCAATGCTTCCCATTGTTTCCCCGCAACACATATAAGGTAGTTAGTCATCAGGTTAACTAAGGGTTTGCTTGCTATCAGTAAAATATGTTGATGAACAATAAGCACATTGCAGATTCATCAGATTAATTCAAGCCACATGGAAAACCCATTTATCCAAACCAAGCATGATTCAGAACTAGGTAATATATCACTTGTATATGTTTCTCATGTATTAAGTGCTGCCATATTCAATTTATTTCTCACATGCACAACAATGCAAAATTGTACCCACGACAATTGGACATCACATTGCAGAATTGAACCAAGCAGTTAACTAAACACCACAACAAATGAACCAAACATTAACTGAGCACCACATTGCACAGTATAACATACTCGTGATAGAAGATCAGACAGTTAGCCGAACCAAGGATGCTTAACAACTTGGAAATATAGCAATTGTATTTGTTTCTCATGTATTTACTTTAGCCAAATTCAATTTATTCCTCACATGGTATACAATAACAGAATGCACCCACAACTATTGAACATCGCATTGTAGAATTGAACCAAATAGTTAACTAAACACCAAAACACAAATGAACCAAACACTAACTAAGCACCACATTGCACAATGTATAACCAAACCAATCATGCTTGGCAACTTGGAAATATAGCAATTGTATTCGTTTCTCATGTATTTTGTAAAGATAAATTCGATTTATTTCTCACATGGAAGAAAATACAAAATTGCAGCCTGAAGAATTGAACATCACATTTGCAGAATTGAACCAAACAATTAACTGAAGACGACAACTAATTAACAAAAAAGTTAATAAGTGAGCACCACACTGCACGACATATACAACATATGCACTGGAGCAACAGATTGCATGGTAAAATTAGATAGCACAATTCACTAGAATTTGTGAAGAAAAGGCCGGAGCAGCACACGCAACGGATAAACCGAGCATGCTTAACCGGCGTAGCTAGAAAATGGCAAGGTGCTCCTAGAAGATCTGGGGGTCGACACGAATGGCAGCCATCGCGACCTCATCCGCGCGTATGACCGTGATTTGCTTATCAGCTGCCAAATGCTCCTTGAGATCCTGGCTATACTGTGTGCACCATGGGTTAGGGCGGCGCTTATTTGGTGGAGGGGTCGGTGATTTGGGTGGAAGGTGTCGCGCTCGCGCCGGCGGCTGGGGCATGTGGGATGTGGAAGGAGGAGGAGGATGGGGGTCGGGTGTGGATTACCTACCTGGATAGACGAGGCCGACCGGTGTGAAGGAGGATCACCGGCTAGGAGGCGGCGCTGCAAGCAAGGAGTGAAGGTTGTAACTTGGAAAGGAAGGCAGAAACAGGGGAAATGTGGCTTTTGGTAAGGGGGAGGGGGCGGAGAGGTAGATATTTTCACAGAAGCCAAAAATTTGGAATCACTTCAGCGAAAAAACTGGTGCGCAAAGTGTCATCAGACATGGTCCCTTATTCATAACTGTGTACGATATGTGAACATCACAAACGATTCAAATAGCTTAAACCATGTGTGATGAGGTTGAACGTCAAAAATTTTGGTTCGAATTTCCATGGTTACAGTTGTCATCCACGTCATTGCATAATTTGGGTACACAGAGGAGACTATAGCACACCCACACTTCTTAACTGAGCAAGTTCAGCAATTAAACAGAGCTAGCTAACCTAAACATTACTCTAACAAATTAAAGACTAACACTCTTAATTAAACAAAACAAAGAGTCTACTACGGCTGGTGCTCATTGATCTCCGCCGCCGCCTCCATGTCCATATTGCGCCCGACGGTCTCCTGGGGAAGGGGCTCCATGGCATCCATCACACCATACTTGGCAAGCATCTCGCCATCCGCGTCCTCCATCTCTTTGGAAAAGGCCGCCGCGAGCTAGGTGTGGGCGGCCACGATATGGGCTTGGACGGGCTCCATTGTCACAAGGTATGTGGCGGAGGAACGAATGGCTGCTCGAACGCTCTCAGCGATTGCCAACTCTTCGGCCGTGGGTTGGCGACCGTTGTCGAAGAAGCGTCGTTCGATTTGTGCGGTGACCGCCACGAGCTGGGCGTGGGCGGCCTCGACATGGTCGTGGGCGGCCTCCATCAGGGCTAAGGCCGCCGCTGCGGAACGGACAGTTGTTGTGCCTCTCTTGCTAGTTGCTATCCCCGAGGCAGATGTTCCTGCCGCCACCTGAGAAGCAACAACGGCTGTTTGGGATGCCTTGGCCGCCCGGTTGCAGAATGCGGACGCTCATGCACCTTGTTAGCATGTGCAAGGCATCTGCGGCCGCGCTCTCACCGGAGTGGGCCACCGAAGTTGCCCTCACGATGCGGGTCCACGTGACCATCTTTCACCGGCGATGATTGAACAATGAAATGATATTTGGGGAGCGAGCTAGTGTGCTTGAGACACCAGCTGTGGACTGTAGCCGACGCACCTTCTCCCATGAGCCACATGCATACTATACACCGACGGTGCTCCAGGATATTTTGTGCTGCATCTCACATGGTTGGTGATAATAAACTGTGTGCGATCTACTTGATTTGGATTACATAATGGCGTCACAATGGCAATGGACGGTGTTTGAATTGCTAGACCTTTTATCTGCAGTGAACATGCAACTATATGTGTGTCGTAAAAGAATTGGAATTATTCAGGGTTCGTTTGAACATTTTATACATTAAATTGGTTTTCTAGCCATTTCAGGTGTATAATTCAAAATTAAACTACATGCACATGCCCCGGTGCACCAACATGGGTTGTAAAATCATATATGTGTCCATGGGTTTATGCTTATGTCCCATGCAAAAAATGGGGTGAAATTCAAACACCACGGCATCGTGTACTTATAGTAAATCCAAAATTCATCCAAAATTCATGAAACTTGGCATGCCATCATGGAGCGGCATCAACATGTCGTGGTAAAAAATTTATCTCATTTGGGGCAGGTTTGGGTATAAGCTTCTCATAAACCAGAGCTTCTCACAACAAGTGTGATGGTTTCGGTAGGGAACGTTTCACCTTCTGGACAAAACGCTATCCATTGCCTCTTCTTGATTTCATTTTTTCCTAGTGTCAATATAGAACAATAGGAGTGGTGTGTCATTTTCTGGGATTTTTCGGGGGTTCGCTCGGACATTTTTATACATTAACTGAGTTTTCTATACATCCATGTGCATAATTCAAATTTGAACTACAGGCACATGCTCGAATGCATATGAATTAGTTGAAAATTCAAATTTGTGTCCTTGCTTGCCTGCTTAGGTCCCATGCAAGAAATGGGAATAACTGTCAAATACCCTGCCACCATCACTCGGCCGCAAACATTGAGATACCTGGTTTTTAAATTCTAGTAAATCCAAAGATCATCTGAAATTCATGAAACTTGGCATGCTATCATGGAGCGGCATCAACATGCCGTGGTAAATTTTTCGTCCCATTTGGGGCAGGTTTGGGGATATGCTTCTCACAAACCAGAGCTTCTCACAACAAGCCTGATGGTTTTGGTAGGGAACGTTTCACCTTTCTGGACGAAACAATATCCATTGCCTCTTCTCGATTTCAAAATTTTTCCTAGTGTCAACATAGAACAACATGAGTGTTATGTCAATTTTTTGGATTTTTCGGGGTTCATGTGGACAAGCTTAGGACTTGGAGGTGTACTTATGCAGGACGGAAGAGTTGTTTCATATGCTTCACGTCAGCTTCGACCACATGAGTTAAATTATGCCACGCCTGATTTGGCGTTAGCAGCCGTAGTGCATCTGCTCAAGGCCTGGAGACATTTTCTTATTGGAAACCGTTGTGATGTATATACGGATCATAAAAGTTTGAAGTATATCTTCACGCAGAGGGAGCTGAATCTCAGGTAGAGGAGATGGTTGGATCTAATAAAGGATTATGATATGAAGCTGCACTATCATCCAGGAAAGGCCAATGTCGTAGCAGATGCTTTGAGCCGCAAGAGTTATGTCAATACGCTCGTAAGCGGAGGATTACCGCAGGAGTTAGTTGACGATCTCAAGGAACTTCGTTTGGAGATAGTTCCAAGAGGTTTTGTTGCAGTAATGGAAGTTCAGTCTAGATTCGAGAAGCCCAGAAGGATGATAAGAAAATTGCTGAGATAAGGAGAGAATGGGCAAAGGAAAAGCCAAGTGTTTTCGTGAGGATGAACACGAAACTTTGTGGTTTGAGGATCGTGTATATGTGCCCAATAATGCAGAGATCAGGAAGTTAATACTTCAGGAAGCTCATGACTTGCCATACTCGATTCACCCCGGAAACACCAAGATGTATTTGGATTTGAAGGAGCGTTTCTGGTAAACTGGTATGAAGAAGGATATTGCCGAGTATGTAGCAGTATGTGATGTATGTCAGAGAGTGAAGGCATAACATCAGAAGCCGGCAGGATTGCTTCAGCCTATGCCGATACCCGTATGGAAGTGGGACAAGCTTGGCATGGATTTCATCACCGGATTACCCAGGACCCGATCGGGGTACGATTCTATCTGGGTAGTAGTTGACCGCTTGACCAAGGTAGCTCACTTTATCCCAGTGAAAACCATTTATACAAGCGCGAAGTTGGCCAAGATATATATGACCAAGATCGTATGTCTGCATGGAGTTGCGAGGACCATCATATCAGATAGAGGAACACAGTTTGCTTCGAAGTTTTGGAATCAGTTGCACCAGACTTTGGGTACTAGGATAGAGTTCAGTACAGCCTTTCTGCCGCAGACAGATGGACAGACCGAGAGAGTCAATTAGATTCTGGAGAACATGTTGAGAGCTTGTGCGCTAGATTATGGATCTAGTTGGGATGATAATTTACCTTACGCAAAGTTCTCATACAACAACAATTATCAAGCTAGTTTGGAGATGGCACCTTTTGAAGCTTTGTATGGAAGGAGATGTAGGACACCGTTGATATGGGATGAAGTCGGAGACCTCAGTTCTTTGGACCGGATTTGATCAAAGAGTCTGGAGAGAAGGTTAAATTGATTCGAGATAGACTGAAGGTAGCTCAGTCTAGGCAGAAGAGTTATGTCGATACAGAATGCAAGGAGGTAGTTTATGAGATTGGAGACTAAGCATATCTCCGTGTGTCACCCCTGCGAGGAGTTAACGATTTTGAGTGAAGGGTAAGTTAGCCCCAAGATTTGTAGGGCCATACCGAGTTCTGGAACGTATGGGATAGGTGGCCGACAAGTTGAAGTTACCCGAAGGATTGTCAGGAGTTCACGATTTGTTTCACGTTTTCCAATTGAAGAAGGGCCATGCTGAGATGGCCGATATTCCTCTAAGAGATACAGTGCCCCTGGAAGGAATTCAATTGCATAATGACCTAACTTACGAGGAGAAACCCATGAAGATTCTAGAGTTTGCTAGTTGGGTTACACGCAACAATGTTATCAAGTTTTGCAAAGTTCAGTGGAGCCACCATATCGAGGATGAAGCCACCTTGGAGCGAGAAGAATACCTACGGAAAGACCTCCTGCACCTATTTTCTAGCCAAGCCGAATCTCGAGGGTGAGATTCATCTTAAGGGGGGGTAGGTTTGTAACATCCCAATTTTCAATTTGGATGTTATACATAGGTCATCATATGCATATCATATTTTATTTGCATTTTGTTAGTGATCCTAGAAATCCTAAGCAACTCAAGGACCCAGGGAGAGAGTTGGAGATTTCATTTATTTTCATATTTCAATTTTCTCAAATTTGAAAAGAGGATCAATTTGGTTTTAATATTTTTTCTCCAAAATATTTCCAATATCAAAAATAAAAGAGAGAAGATAATACGACTTCTTCAAAAAGAGAGGAATATTGGAGGAGAAATTTTAAAATCAAATTTATATTTTATTTGGATTTTATTTGCTATTTATTTGAATTAGAAAAATATGCATATTTGAAAATTGCATTTTTAGACCAGAAAAATGTTCACTTTGTTCTAAATATTAGGTTTAGACGGTAAAAATTGTTTCTTGTATTTTTAGGACTTTTTATATTTTATTAGGATTTTATTCGGGCCGAATTGTATTAAAAAATCTTTTCCCGCCCGACTGGGCCGAAGCCCAACCGAGTAGGCCGGGGCCCACCTGTGCGCCGCCTTCCTCCCACACAGGGAAACCGAGCCGCCGCCGCCACTCGAGTCCGGCCGGGGCACGACTCCCGGTTCGACCCGGCGCCCCCTCCCGCAAGGCGAAGCCACCCCCTCGCCTTTATAAGCGCTCGCCTCGCCGCCTCCTCCTCCCGTCCCGAGCCGCCGCAGCCACCACCGCCATTGCTGCTCGCCGCCGATGCCCTACTACCGCCGCCGCTCTCCACCGCCACTAGCGCCACCACCGCCGCCCGCTGTCGAAGCCCCGCGCCGCCGCTACCGGAGCCGCCGCGGTGCCATTTGCCGGATCCCGCCGCCGTCGCCCACCTGTTTTTTAAGAGAACTGGTAAAGACCAAACCGTCGCCCAATTTTTTTGGGTTTTTCCTTAGACCGGTTTAGTTCGGTTTTTTTCCGAGTTCGCTAATTAGCGAGCGTTTGTTCGAACGTCTCTGTTAGCGAATGTATTCGCTCGTTTGACCCTGGTAGCGAATGTCCGTTCGATAGCCTTTTCTTTTTATTTTATTTCCGGCCAGGGACCTATCTGCGATTATTTTTATCGTAGATTAGCCCCTGATCTTCAACCCTTCGCAATTTTTTGCTCGCTCTTCCAAATCTATTGAAACCAACGCCAAAATCTTCATCTCGATCCCTCTTTCCAGATAACCAACTTGAACATGGTTTTGACAATTTAAAATATGGTTGCAAGCAGATTTGAATTCAAACTTCTTTTGATCATAGTTTGAGTTTCGTAGCTCCGATTTGGTTGTTTCTTTTTGCAAATCGAAGCTCTTCACTTGTACTTTCAATTTGGATCTTTTCTCTTGAGTTTTACCCTTGCATCTATTGCCTGAGTGCTTATGTATGTTATAGTTTGTTGCGATAGAGTTTCTGGAGTGCGAAGCGTGCTACTACGAGTCACTAGGGTTTTCAGATCATCAGCAAGGCAAGTAACACTTTGATCATACCCCTTTATTACCCTGTTTTTATGCCTTAGTTTCAATCCTCAAACACTGCATGGTTAGTACCTTATTAACATGTGGATTTTGGGTAGTAGATGTTGAGGTAGTACCTATTGCCCTTTCATTCAAACCTCGGGAGTTACTATGTTACGCTTATTATACTTTGAGAATTATTATGAACTAAGGGTTTATTTAAAGTGGTTACTTTAACACACATCTGGGTGGATTGGTTGGGGCACCCTGGAGTACCCAGTGGTTGTTTGGACACCTGGAGCAATCCAACGATGTCTTGGGATATCCCGGAGTACCCGTGTGATTATCCTATGGTTTGCCACCCAGGCTCAAAGGGATCTTAAAATTATTCATGCTGGAAACTTCTGTGTGCAGCCACAAGCCATTATGGGCTCTGGCATAGTTGAGTAAGTTGCGGGAAACCTTTCCATGATGGGCTAGCAGATGTAGGGGGTTGTAGGTGTACCAGCCTATCTATCGGTTAAGGGGGCCTCTTCGAAAAGACTGTGTCTCGGTCATCCATTTCTCAAACATCATGTAGTGCGAGAAAATTCATCGGAGGAGATCGAGTCTTGTGGAGAAAAGTGCGCAAACCTCTGCAGAGTGTACAAACTAATCATGGTTAGCCGTGTCCCCGGTTATGGACATCTCGAGTATCTGGTGCTTGAATTATTGATTTGATATCATCACTTTACTTAATTAAATTGTTTGGTTGATGATTACTTTAATTTCGGATTGAGTTGGAGGAACCTTCTCAATGTTTTCAACAAACTTTGTAGATAAATAAAATATATTCCTTTGTTGTATGGAAAAAATATCTTTCTGCAAATGCTAAACATAGAGCCTCCACCAGCCAAATATGCATATAGTTATAGTTGTTACTTGTTCATTGCTTTATAGTGTTATCTTGCCAGCAAATTCCATGTGCTGACCTACACAGGCTGCAATGTATTATGTTGCAGAGTTTTCAGACGAAGAGTAAGGTGCGCTAGGTCATTGTCATGCACTCAGCTATGCCGTTGGAGTTGATGGACTCATTTTACCTTCGAAGCTTCCGCTATTATCTTACTTAGATGGCCTTCAGCCATATTATTGTAATAAGTTCTCTTTTGAGACATTCGATGTAATAAGTGTGTGATTGAACTCTGTTATAAATCCTTCAAGTACAGTGTGTGTCAACATTACCAGTCCATGGATGACACTTATGCATAGAGATTTGACCGTTCGAGGTCGGATCGCTACATCCTGCTGCCACTTTTTCTAATTTACTCCCATTTTCTCAAGATTTTTTTGTGAATTGATAGTTCTTTTATTTTCCTCACCCTATTTTCTCATGTTGTCATGAATTTTGAGTTTGTTCCAAGGGAAGTTCATATGTTCATCTTAGGACTACTAGGAACGTGATGTTTTATTATCAGGTCTATCGGTTCACTCTGTAATTTATTATCAATTCATAAATAAGCACACATAGAAGTTCAATTTGTGTTAGTGAAACGGTTCGGTTCATCGGTTTTATATTCCTCCATGGGGGATTTTTGCATCAATTCGACAAAAAGGTGTACAAAAATTCATGCTTTGAGCGTTATAAGTTTGTTTTTTTAGAATGGGAGTTGTGTGTTTACTCACTGCATGTACAATGCATTTTGTAGTGCTGGTAGTTGTAGTCAATTTTTTCAAATCAGTTAGTTGACTATCTTAATTAAACTAGGTAATTATCTCAGTTCACTTTTCATGGTCCCAGGGCCAACGATGATCGCCGCTCCTCCATCCTGCTCCCGTTCATCACCCAGCTTGACGGTCCACCTCCGTGCTCCACCATCGGTCGCTGTAAGAGCCGGCTGCAGGCCATCTGCTGCTGTGCTCCTGGATGCTGTCGTGTGGTGGCTGGCCGTCTCAATCTCGTGCATATCCCTCTTTTTGTGTACTAGTATCGCTCAAGAGCGCAAGTTGTGGATGTCGACGTCCTGGGAACCGGGGTCCCCAGACTTGACTGCCTGCGGCCCACTGTGTGGCTCCGTGAGCGGCCCCATATGGCCCATCTTCACCAGCAAACACTCAAGACCCTCGTGAGGGGCCGAGCCTCGCGAAGGGATGAGCCTCGCGAGGCGGAAGACACAAGACCTCCTCGGGGCCGGCCTCACCAGGCTGGCTTGCGAGGGGCAGAGAGATCAAGGCAAGGGGCACCTCGCGAGGTTCCTGTGACGCAAGCCATAACGACCAAGGCCAGGCGGGCACCAGGCGGGCGCCAACGCGCGCAATGTCCTTGTTTCCTCTTTAGTGCTAAAGAGGCAAGTGCAGGCGAGGAGTCCCGAGGCAACAGGCAAAGGTTTCCATATCGGTGCAACGAGACCAAGACCAGCATGACGGCAGGACAGAGGTCATCGTGGAGCCCAGGATGGCGTCACCACCAGAGTCTTTGCCAAGCGAAGACCATCTTTTGTCAGGATAGCTTGTACCAGCTGCCCCCTTCGAATTGGCCATTGTGGGACCCCTTCCCGCCTAATGTTTGGGAAGAGGGCCCGGGCCTTTATATATAGGACTAGCCACCACCGTAGGAGGCATCTCATCTTGGACCGGATCCAGTCCACCAAGGCCACCATGCAAACTCACCAAGCACAAGAGCACCTCTCCTCAGGAGGTTGTTCTTTGCTTGTAACTGTCCATCCTCAGCCCCAGAGATAATCCACCACCCCACACTAGTGTAGGGTATTACACCACATCGGTGGCCCGAACCAGCATAAATCTTGTGTCTCTTTGTTCAGTGAGTTCGACGCGCTGAGACTTGAGATCGCGGTGAGGGCGTGAGCTAGAGGGAGGAAAGATCTTTGTGCGCGCCCCAGTGTTCGAACCTCAAGGGTTTTGCCGGAACCCGAAATCCAACATTTGGCGCGCGAGGTAGGGGTGCGCTGAAGCTTTCCTTCGGTTGATCCGCGTTCCACCACTCCACCGCATCCATGTCAGACGCGCGTCGAGCCCGCGCCGAGCAACGGGCCGTCCTCGCCGCCCGTGTCACTCAGACAGCCCCTGTCGGCGGGCCTCCCCGTCATTCTCCATCTCCTGTTGCCAATGCCGCTACCGGCCCAGCAGCGAACGAGCAGAAAGCATCATCACTGCACCCCTCCGTGCGGCGGGACGGCCGCACCGCCACCCCGTCGCTGACTCCGGCGGACTCATCATCTCATGCTCGTCGCGCACCCACAAACGCGCAGGCTGCGTTGCTCATGGCACGCGAGCTCCTGCGCTACCGCCCGGTCGATGACCTCTACGAGGACTGGTTAGACCGCATCACCGAGCTTGCCAGCGCCGCTGGGGGCTCTCCTGCCCCATCCCTCTCACTGCCTCGCCCACCTCCAGCCGCGGGCGATGTAGCTCACGGAGCGCCTCCGCCGCCTCCGCATCAAGACGGCGCCCGCATGCCAAGACGCGCAGCTCAGGGAGCACCACCGCCCCCTACGTATCAAGATGGTGTCCTTGCCCCAAGACGCGCTGTCCCTCGGCGTGATCCGCCATGCCCTGTGCCCGCACATGAAGAAGGAAGCTGCCAAGAGGTTCCCCAGCCACAAGAAAATGCTCCAGCGCTCCCGGCGCCATGACAAGGCCGCGTGCCGCCTGCGCCGGTGGTGCACGAACATCAAGGGCAGGCTCCATCCCTGTAGAGGGCCCCAGTGGCCACCGCAGGCTGCCGCGCCTTCGCTCCCGAGCTGCGCACTATCGTTTGGCCAGGAAAGTTCAAGTCGGATCTGCCTGCATGCTATGACAGCACCCCCGACCCCGCGGAGTTCCTGCAGCTCTACGAGCTGAGTATTGAGGTGGCCAATGGTGACAAAAAGTGATGGCGAACTGGTTTCCCATGGCTCTCAATGATGGCACCCGCTCATGGCTCCTCAACCTACCCGCGGGGATCAATCTCCTCCTGGGAGAGATGCACAACCGCTTCATCGCCAACTTCTAGGGTACTCGTGACCATCCTCCAGCCGCATGTGACATGTGCCACATCAAGCAACAGCCGGGAGAGACCCTGCAGAAGTACATCCAGCGCTTCAAAGACGTCTGTCTCAAGATCCCCAAGGTGACGGACGAGGCCATCATCTCAGTGTTCTCTGATGGCATCCGCGATGTCAAGACGAAGGAGGAGCTCGCCATCCACGAGGAGCTATGCACGACTCTGGAGCTGTTCAACATAGCAACCAAGTGTGCAAGAGCTGAGGAGGGGCGTCTCTCCCTCCTCGAGCTCCCCGCTGCCGACCCAGAGGAGAAGAAGGCCAAGATCAAGGACGTGAAGCGCAAGGGAGTGGCCGTACTCACGGCAGAGCTGGACATGAAGCGCGGTCGGGACCACCCCGAGTTGTCCAAGGGCAGCCGTCCGTTCTATGCCTTCCACAACGTACACAGCCACAACACCAACGATTGTCAAGAGCTCAGGGCCATCCGAGATGGACGCTTCGGTCAACGCTCCGAGCGAAAGAACCAGAGCTACGGCCGAGGTGGAGGACGCTGGGACGATTGTGGCCTGATACGTCTCCGTCGTATCTACTTTTCCAAACACTTTTGCCCTTGTTTTGGACTCTAACTTGCATGATTTGAATGGGACTAACCCGGACTGAAGCTGTTTTCAGCAGAATTGCCATGGTGTTATTTATGCGCAGAAACATAAGTTCTCGGAATGACCTTAAACTCCATGGAGCGTATTTTTGGAAATAATAAAAAATACTGGCAAAAGATCAAGACCAAGGGGCCGACACCCTAGCCACGAAAGTGGGGGGCGCGCCCCCCTACCTCGTGGGCCCCTGGAGCTCCTTCGACCTCAACTCCAACTCTATATATTCCTCTTCGTAGAGAAAAAAATCAGAGAAAAAGATTCATCACGTTTTATGATATGGAGCCGCCGCCAAGCCCTAAACTCTCTCGGGAGGGCTGATCTGGAGTCCGTTCAAGGCTCCAGAGAGGGGAATCCATCGCCATCGTCATCATCAACCATCCTCCATCACCAATTTCATGATGCTCACCGCCGTGCGTGAGTAATTCGATCGTAGGCTTGCTGGACGGTGATGGGTTGGATGAGATTTATCATGTAATCCAGTTAGTTTTGTTAGGGTTTGATCCCTAGTATCCACTATGTTCGGAGATTGATGTTGCTATGACTTTGCTATGCTTAATGCTTGTCACTAGCGCCCGAGTGCCATGATTTCAGATCTGAACCTATTATGTTCTCATGAATATATGTGAGTTCTTGATCCTATTTTGCAAATCTATAGTCACCTACTATGTGTTATGATCCAGCAACCCTGAAATGACAATAATCGGGACCGGGACCACTTCTGGTGATGACCGTAGTTTGAGGAGTTCATGTATTCACTATGTGTTAATGCTTTGGTCCGGTACTCTATTAAATGGAGGCCTTAATATCCCTTAGTTTCCGCAAGGACCCCGCTGCCACGGGAGGGTAGGACAAAAGATGTCATGCAAGTTCTTTTCCATAAGCACGTATGACTATATTCGGAATACATGCCTACATTACATTGATGAATTGGAGCTAGTTCTGTGTCACCCTAGGTTATGACTGTTACATGATGAACCGCATCCGGCATAATTCTCTATCACCGATCCATTGCCTATGAGCTTCCCATATATTGTTCTTCGGTTATTTACTTTTCCGTTGCTATTGTTATCATCACTACAAAATACCAAAAACATTACTTTTGCTACCGTTACTTTTGCTATCGTTGCCACTACTATCATATTATTTTGCTACTAAATACTTTGCTGCAGATATTAAGTTTCCAGGTGTGGTTGAATTGACAACTCAGCTGCTAATACTTGAGAATATTCTTTGGGTCACCTTGTGTTGAATCAATAAATTTGGGTTGAATACTCTACCCTCGAAAACTGTTGTGATCCCTTATACTTGTGGGTTATTACGGCCCCTGCCAGGAGTGGTGCGACCAGCCTCGTGAGGACCACTGGCAAGAGCAGCCTCTTGAGGGCGCCTAGCGCGACCAGCCTCGTGAGGACCGTCCTCAGGGCAGTGCCAGCCTCCCTTCACTGCCTCCACCACCAAGAAGGAACGACAACCACCATCAGGACGAGGGGGTTGTGGGCTTCCAGGAATCGCGCGCCATCGCTTGCATCTTGGGAGGTGCTCAGGCCCCGGTCTCCCAGCGCATCTTTAAGCTGTTCTCTCACGAGGTGAATGCAGCCCTCCCCAGGCTCGAGCCACACGCTCACTCGGGTGGTCTAAGTACGCCATCACCTTTATCTCAGCGGACAAGCTCAAGTGCACGGCGACTGTCAGGACCCCGACTCGATGCCACATAGGTCTAGCATGTAACACCTCATATCACTTTGCGGCCTCACGCACGGTATTCCCACGGGTGTCGTCTTACTTTTGCCCGGGACCGTTTGCGCCTTTTGGCACACGTATATAATAGTGTCGCTAGCATCCATATGATAAGGAGCCCGGGCTGACATGGCTAGTCGTAAACCCAAAGTGGCACAGACTTACAGGGACAGGCATCCATGACCCAGCAACGAACGTGTCGGTCATCAGCAAGTGGGTCCGGGCTGTAGCACTGGGCTAGCAGGACTCCGGTAAACCGGGCTGTAGCGGGCTAACAGGACTCCGGTACTCAATGCGTGACATTTCCCCGAAGGGACAGACACAGGAACGAAGAAGGACACATGCCGACCAGCCTAAGTGTTCTGGAGCAGTAGCAAGCTACCATGGCTCAGTGGTAACACTAGGAGACATTTCCCGGTAAGAGAGGCTACTAAAGATAAACAACTAGATAGCCAGATCCCACACATACCAAGCATTTCAATCATACACACAATATGCTCGATATGTGCAAATACAACAAGGCATCACAACATGACTCTACGACACAAGTACTTTATTTAAGGCTCATAGAGCCATACATATCATACACATAGGTACGGGTCACACGACCCAGCATTCAAGTCATACAGTCATACAAACCAGCAGCAGAAGTAACTTGTCTGAGTACAGACAACTAGTAAAATAAAAGAGGCTTGGAAAGCCTAGCTATACTACGTGGTCCTTCACAAGCTCAGGATCACCACCTGGGCCTTAGCCTACTCATTGATGTCAACGTCTACGAAGAACCCATCAGAAGGGGTTGCAGCGTCTTCTGTAAAAATGTAAATTATAGCAACATGAGTACAAAAGGTACTCAGCAAGACTTACATTAGATCCTACATACATGCACATTATCAAGAAGGGTTGGTGGGGTTATTGCAGCAAGCCAGCTTTGACTCTTGGCTAGGCTATCCTACGAGACTCCAACTTGAAATGGTTTTGCGCACACGAGTCCACTACTCACCACTTCAATACACTACCGAGGATCCACCTCCGTCTTCCTACGGAAGAGCCATCCTCGGCACTCACACTTATCTTGAGGCTTTTAGTAGTTTCCATTTACTTGTCTATGAACTGTATAGGCAACCAAGTAGTCCTTTATCGCGGACGCGGCTATCCGAATAGATCATGCTAACCCTGCAGGGGTGTACTTCTTCATACATGTTTTCCACCACTTAGCGTCTGCACACGACATGTGCTCGGCAGACTTCAAGCGAAAGCCGACGTGGGTGTAGACCACGACCAACCTAAACACCTAAGTCTCTAGTCCAGGTTTATCGCCTATTCGGGTTCCATCCATGAGGAGATCCGGCTGAGGTTTCGCTCACAGCCCCAAACGATGTGAACAGGGTTCCGAGACACCTAACGGGTGCCCGGCATACCCGGCCACGTACCTACCGCATCACAGCCCACCCCTATGGTCAGCGCTGTCCACGGCCTCCAGTAGGCTACAAACACCAGAAACTACTTGCAACTCCTGGACAGAGGACTAGGGTGAATAAGAAGTCGAGCGGGGTCATATTTCAGGGCCCAATGCATGGAAGTAGTTGTATCTTAAATCACACATACAGATCTCAGTGCTTAAGGTCGGCTTCAATGAAACAACCCACCATGTACTCCTACATGGCCTCTCATCGATACCTTTACCAAATCGTGTTCACCACATCACTCTCATTACCGACATAATCATTTCACTCTAGCTCATCACCCAGATGAACCAGACCTGACACGACTCTAAGCATAGCAGGCATAGCAAGGTATGAATAACACATACATATGGCTCAAACAACTCCTACACATGCTAGTGGGTTTCATCTAGTTACTGTGGCAATGACAGGTCATGCAGAGGAAATGGGTTCAACTACCGCAGCACACAACAGTTTGAAACGCGTTGTCTTAATGCAGTAAAAGAGAGCAAGAGCGAGAACATGGGATTGTATCGATATGATCAAATGGTTGGTTGCTTGCCTGATGGTTCGATGCACTGATATGGTTCTTCGCTAGGGTAATCACGATACTCCTCGGAGGCAGAACCTGCCGCAAAGAACACCGATACACAACCATCACCAAACAATGTGCGACAATATGATGCATGCATGAAACATGGCAATATGAGTGTGTTGGGCTAATGCAACTAAGACCAGAAGGGTTTGAACCAATTTGAACCAAAGATTCAAATTTGAAACTCATACATGGCCCTTTAAAGCGTTTTATCTTGTTCTGCATTAAACATCAAGTTAACTTGTTTAATCATGCATGAAAACAGTACAGATGGATAGATTGGATTTTTCTGATCATTTTTCATATATAACTTGTTTGATTTGGAGTTACAGATTAAAAGTTATGAATTTTTGAAGTTTAAACTATATTCTGGAATTTCCTATATTAGAATAAATCCAGAAATTAATTTATTGCGTCAGCCATGCGTCAGAATGATGTCAGGGTCAACGGAGACGTCCAGGTCAAACCTGACTGTGGGTCCAGGGTGTCAGGGTAATTAGTTTAGTTAAAGTTTAATTAAAACTAAACCTATTTAGTTAACAGGGATGGGCCCCACCTGTCATTGACTCATCGGAGTCAACCAGGGCCCACCCGCGGCCAAAGCCTGGTCGGCTGCACCGGCATTTAGCCGCCGGCGAGCCCGATGCGGCGGCGGAAGTGGTTTTGGCCGTTCCGGCAACCAAACGAGTCGCGGAGGCCATCGGAGTGGAGCTGAGGAGGAGCCGCAGCTCTTGGTGGAGTCCGTTGGGGTCGGGGTGGCCGGAGTTGGCGCCGGCGACGACTTTGGCGGCCACCGGAGTTCGGCCGAAGGCGAACTTGAGGCTAGAGGGGTCGGTGAGGTGCGGGGAGTAGTTGGTTAGGTGCTACGTGACGTGGTGAGCACGATGGACACCAAGTGGTGGCCGGAGGGTGACCGGGAGCACATCGGCGACGAGCTCCACGGCGGTGGGTGCGGTTGAGCTTCGGGAGGTCACTACATAGCTCGGGGGCAAGAAAAGAAGGGAGGGGAAGATGGCTAAGCTCACAGGGAGTTCGACGAAACACTTGGTGCGGCCGGGGACGGGCCGGAGCGACGACGGTGTTGAAGGGGATCTCCGACGACGGCGGTTCGGTCGAGGTCGATGCGGTGGGCTCGGGCCTTGCGAGCGCTCGGGGCTCGGCTTGCTCGAAGGAGAGGAGGGTGGCGGAGCTCCTGGACACGGCGGCACGACATGGGGTTGACGGAGGGCGTGGCTACGGCGAGGGGGTGGCGGCAATGGCGTCGGCCATGGCGGGGGAATGTGAGAGAGAGGAGTTGGGGGAGAATGGAGGTGTCCTGGAGGTTCACGGCTCGACGTGGAGTTCATCCATCCAGCAACGAGGCGAGGAGGTGAAGCAGGGCGACGGCCAGCTGCGTGGCGCACGCTACAGCCGCCGTCGGGCACCTGCCTGCCTGCCTGGCTGGCAAGCAGCTCGCTGGCGCGGCGCTGGGCTGGGCCGGCAGGTGGGCCGGGTGCTGGGCGCCAGGTAAGTTTTCTGTTATTCCCTGTTTTCTGTTTTTTTTAATTCCTCTGCAACTTTGTTGAATTATTAAAAATACTTAGGAAACTCCTAAAATCACCAAACTACTCCTGGTCCATAGTTGGATTATTTCCAACATGAAACATTTTAGTTTGGAGATATTTGAGCATTTGAAATATTTTATATAATTTTAAATGCCCAAATTCAAATATCTATGATTTAATTCAAAGACCCTAAGATGGCCTAGGAAAATGTGCATCATTTCTGGCAGAGGTTATGACCCAAGACAAAAATGATGGGCATTTTAGAAGGGCATTTCAGGTTCATTGAAAAAGTTTTTAGTAAACCCTAGTTGGTTTCAGAGGGGGCTGGGGGTTCTGTCATCCCCATTTCAGGTTTCTAATGAAAGAATAGACATGATGCAACACTCTAATGCATGAACTAGCTAGGGTGTGACAACTCACCCCCACTCAAAAGAATCTCGTCCCGAGATTTGGGTTCCTCCAGAAAGAAGGCGGGATACTCGAGTCAAAGACGATCCTCCCTTTCCCAAGTTGCTTCATCCTCAGAATGGTGCGACCATTGAACTTTGAGAAACTTGATATTATGACATCGAGTGGTACGCTCGGTCTGATCGAGGATACGAATGGGGTACTCTCGATACGTGAGATTATCTTGGAGATCAAGCGTTTCGTGGTCCACTCCACGGATAGGATCCGAGAAGCAACGCCTGAGTTGAGAAACGTGGAAGACATTGTGGACTCTGGAGAGATGCGGAGGTAGTTCCAACTGGTAGGCAACTTCTCCTCGTTTAGCGAGAATACGAAAAGGTCCAATGTAACGGGGAGCCAATTTGCCTTTGATACCGAAACGATGGGTTCCCTTCAGAGGAGTAACCCGAAGGTAAGCCTTCTCGTCAACCTCGAAAGTCATAGCCTTATGTTTTCGGTCATATTGACTCTTTTGACGAGATTGGGCTGTTTTCAACTTTTCACGAACGATGCAAACTTGCTCTTCTGCTTCCTAGATCATATCCGGGCCAAAGAATTGTCTTTCCCCGGTTTCTGACCAATTAAGGGGTGTTCGACACCGTCGTCCATAGAGAACTTCAAAAGGGGCTTTACCCAAGCTAGATTGATAGTTGTTGTTGTAAGCAAATTCGGCAAATGGAAGGCATTTCTCCCACTCCATTCCGAATGAGATAACAGAAGCTCGAAGCATGTCTTCTAGAATCTGGTTGACGCGTTCTACTTGACCACTTGATTGAGGGTGAAAAGCGGTACTAAAAGAAAGGCGGGTTCCCATAGCATTTTGGAAACTTTCCCAAAATCGAGAGGTGAAAAGACTTCCTCGATCCGAGTTAATTTCCAAAGGAACACCATGGAGAGACACTATTCGGGAGATGTACAAGTCTGCTAACTGACTAGCAGTTATACTCTCACGAACAGGTAAGAAATGGGCTACCTTGGAAAGACGATCGACAACGACGAAGATACCATTATTCCCTCTCTTGGTCCTGGGAAAACCGGTGATGAAGTCCATACCAATTTTATCCCATTTCCATTCAGGAATAGCTAGGGTTGAAGGGTGCCAGTAGGCCGTTGATGCTCTGCTTTTACACGACGGCAGACGTCGCAGTTAGCAATATACTGAGCAATTTCTCTCTTCATCCTAGTCCACCAGAACCTTTGGCGTAGGTCCTGATACATCTTAGTGCTACCGGGATGAATGGTGAGAGGAGATTCATGAGCCTCCTTAAGGATCAACTGCCGTAGATGCTGGTTCTTGGGAACCACTAAACGGTTCTCAAAGTACACAACACCATGATCATTTGTGGAGAAACATCTAGCACCTCCGCTAGCAATGTTCTCCTTGATCTTAGATATTCCCTTATCTCGCTTTTGGGCAGCGATGATTTGATCCGTAAGAGTAGGTTTCGCCACCAAGGTGGAAAGAAATCCTTGAGGAACAATGTGAAGGTTAAGCTTCCGAAATTCCTCATGGAGAAGCGGTTAACTTTGTTGTAACATCAGGTTGTTACAATAAGATTTACGACTTAGCGCATCAGCCATGACGTTGGCTTTCCCTGGGGTGTAAGTTATTCCTAAGTCGAAATCTGTGATCAACTCGACCCAACGTCTTTGCCTGAGATTCAAATCCGGTTGGGTGAAGATGTACTTTAGACTTTGGTGATCAGTGAATATTTCGCAACGATTACCGAGGAGGTAATGTCGCCAGGTTTTAAGTGCATAGACTACAGCTGCAAGCTCTAGATCATGAGTAGGATAATTCTCCTCATCTGGGTGCAATTGCCGTGAAGCGTAAGCAATTACGTGTCGATCTTGCATGAGAATACAGCCTAG
This sequence comes from Triticum dicoccoides, assembly GCF_002162155.2. Lineage (NCBI taxonomy): Eukaryota > Viridiplantae > Streptophyta > Magnoliopsida > Poales > Poaceae > Triticum > Triticum dicoccoides. Next base: position 367,134,751 of record NC_041384.1, on the reverse strand, counting down.
TCCTTGTCGCGAGGCGTCGCAGTAGATAACAAAGTCTTTAGAGAAATCTGGCGGTACCAGTACGGGAGCAGATGTCAGGCGTCTTTTCAGTTCCTGAAAGCTGTGCTCACATTGTGGAGTCCATTCGAACTTTTTATCTTTCTTGAGGAGTTCGGTTAGAGGTTTAGCAACTTTGGAGAAGTTCTCGACAAAGCGACGACAATAGCTCGCTAGGCCAAGGAAACTCCGAACTTGCTTGACCGATTCAGGTGGAGTCCAATTAAGGACGGCTTGAACTCGCTCAGGGTTAACAGCAATACCTTTACCAGATATTACATGACCCAGATAGGTCACTTCTGACAACCAAAATTCACATTTAGAAAATTTGGCATAAAGACGATGCTCTCGAAGTTTCTTCAACACTAGCCTTAGATGTTCGGCATGTTCTTCCTCGTTCTTGGAGTAGATGAGTATATCATCGAGGTAAACCACGATGAATTTATCCAAATACTCCATGAAGATTGAGTTCATTAACCGAGAAAAGGTGGCTGGAGCGTTGGTTAAACCGAAGGACATGACGGTGTACTCGTATTGGCCATAACGAGTAACAAAGGCCGTTTTAGGAATGTCCCCGTTCCTGATTTTGATTTGATGGTAGCCCAACCTCAAATCCATTTTGGAGAAGACTGAGGATCCAGCGAGCTGATCATACAGGTCGTTGATCCTGGGGAGCGGATATTTGTTCTTGATTGTGACCAAATTAACAGGTCGATAATCTACAACCATCCGGTCCGTACCATCCTTCTTCTTGACGAAGAGGACGGGGCAAGCTCACAGAGATGAACTAGGTCGGATGAAACCCTTTTTCAAGGACTCATCGAGTTGTTTCTTAAGCTCGGCTAGTTCTAGTGGTGCCATCTTATAGGGTCTTCTAGCAATCGGGACGGTTCCTGGAATGAGGTCTATTACGAAGTCAACTTCCCTGTCAGGTGGAACACCTGGCAATTCCTCTGGGAAGACATCCGGAAAGTCACGGACTACCGGAACGTCCTTAAGGTCTGGCAAAGGGCTGGCGTTAAGAGAATATAACTGTCGCTTGGCTATTCGGGTCAAGACATTGACTATCTTCCCCGAAGGATGGGTGAGTTGAATAGTTCTAGAGAAGCAATCAATTTTGGCATGATGGGCTGACATCCAGTCCATACCCAAGATGATATTAATATATGAAGATTTGAGAGCTATCAAAGATGCAAGGAAAACAAGTCTGTCGACTTGGATTTCATTTCCATGACTTACCCTGGAGGTTTGCCATCTAGAACCGGGAGTGGAAATTTCCATGGTAGAAGGCATGTCACAGAATGCGATGTTATGCAAGCGAGCATAGTTCTCGGATATAAATGAATGAGATGCTCCTGTATCGAAAAGAATAGATGCCGGGTGGCAATTAACAAGGAGCGTACCGAGAACGACGTTGGGATCCTCTTGAGCTTCTTCGGCAGAGATACAGTTGACATGGCCACGTGCAGCGGTGGCCGGCTTGGCGTAGAACACTTTCCCTGTCGGCTTGCCACGGCCAACAGCTTTAGCAGATTGGTTGGGATTGGTTTGGGGGCACTCGCGCATATAGTGGCCCGATTCCCCACACTTGAAACAAGTCACGGAACTGGTGCGTGGAGGAGCATTGTTGGTTGGACCACCATAGGGCTTGGCTGGTGCAAACTGTTGAACGGGGCGAGGCGCCTGGAAGGATGGCCTCGGTGTGAACCTGGGTGGCAGGGCAGTGTTAGGCACCCACACGCGGCGCTTCTGAGGACCAGCACCGGATGAGGAACCCGCGTCACGGCCATGCTTGCGTGTTGCGTCATAATCAGTCTGACCAGTCTCAGCACTGATGGCCTTGTTAACAAGCTTCTGAAAAGATGTGCACTCATGCAGGCGGAGGTCGCGGCGAAGCTCAGGACTAAGTCCTTACGGAACCTTGCTTGCTTCTTGGCATCAGTAGAAACTTCCTCAGTTGCATATCGTGCGAGGTTACCGAACTCCCTGCTGTAAGCATCCACAGAGAGTCGGCCTTGAGTGAAACTGCAAAATTGCTCACGTTTACGGTCCATGAGACCCTCCGGAATGTGATGTTCACGGAAAGCCTCGCTGAATTCAGCCCAAGTAGTGACATGGTCCGCTGGGCGCATAGCTCCATAATTCTCCCACCAGAGACTGGTGGGGCCTTCAAGATGATATGCAGCAAAGGTGACCTTGTCAGCCTCAGCTACTAGCGCGGAACGCAGTTTGTGAGAAATACTGCGAAGCCAGTCATCAGCGTCGAGAGGCTCGACGGAGTGGTGGAACATGGGTGGATGTAACTTGATGAAATCACTGAGTGACACCAAGTTAGTCCTCTGATGGTGTGCTGTGTTCTGTTCAATACGCTCCAACAAACGGTTGGTCTCCCGCTTGTTTCTTTCGGCTTCCAGCATAACTTCGGCTAGGGAAGGAGGGTGAGGCAGGTTTGCATTCCCGACTTCACTGCCTTCGGCCTGCTCTTGGGAAGCAGGGTTATTGCGCGTGTTGACCATCCTAGGTAAACAAGACAATGATTTAGTCAGAATGATAAGATTCCGACATAGAATACAGAATGTAAGGAATAACTCGGAATGCAAGATGATCATCCGTATGACATGGTAGATACAGAACTGCTTCTTTTATTCCATCGTCATACACACCATACAAGGTTTAGTACAAGACCAAACAAGGTACTATTACGGTGAAAAGAGGATTACATCTCATCGGAGGCATCCCAAGCTCCTATACATTATTTTTCTACACCTCCGGAAGGCGGTACAAACTAGGTCATATCCCACGAGTCACGCAGGACGATAGACGACACCGCTAGTACGAAGTAGTGATACTACTACTAACTCAGACCGATCCGTAGTAGTCCTCGTAGAAGTCACCTCCATAGCCTGGAAGCTCAACATGATCATCCGGGAACAGACGATCTCGCGGAGCTTGTGGACCATAGGGGCTAGGATGAGGTCTTGGACCAACAGACGGTGGCCTGCGGGGACCACAAGGTGGGGTGATGCCTCCTACATCACGCCAACCCATCACGTCTGGCAGAGCAGATCTCACAGGATAGAGATCGCGCATATCCGAATATCCAGCTTGCACAGCCGGTGCAAACCGAGTCAACGTGGCCCAATGGTCAGCATGGGTATTGAAAAGCTCTAGCCTCAAGGCCCGATTTTCACGGTCCTTATCCTCGAGCATCTCAGCAGTGGTGCTAGTCCGTGAATCCTCCTGAGTGGGGTCAGCATAGATAGCCTGGAGATACCCTTGTGCTGCCGGAAGTGATGCTGGCATATACCGGAAATCAGAGTCCCGAAATAGGCCAGTCCTGACTCGCATCATGGTCATCATAGAGTAGGCGGCATCCTGCACAGCCATCTCAATAGTAACCCCGAGTCCATAGGAGCAGTGAAGGGGCTCGGTGGATCCAGGATAAGATGGAAATATCCTGACAGTGCAAAGATACTGGCTTTGGTTAAAGTCTCGAAATTGCTCTTCGACCGTGTACTCAGGATACCAACGGTATCCAGCCTCAGTCATTACCCTGACCAACATGGCAGTATGGCCGGGTACATCTAGGCATTGAGTCAGGCGAACCACTTGATTGAGGTCGCGAGTGGCCATCTGAAAGCACAACCATAATGCAAAGGCATTAGAATTTCTAGCAAAATTTCGACAGCATAACGGCTGTAAATGCTCAAAAAGGATTTTGAGACATTTGACAAAGGATTTCATACACACTCAACAACATCATATCAAAGTTCTGAGTCCATCCTAGCAACATAATGTGGTAGCAGAACTGAACTAGGCTTGTATCCATCAAACCTATAAGGTACTACTGATTCGTAAGACGTGAACCTGATAGAGAGAAAAGATCCTAATTCCTTAACCCCCGGTGGAAGAATAGACTGACTCGGATCAGAATGTCATAAGATAAAGGAGTAAAAGAGCCTTACGTTCCAACCCACAAACAATTCCCCTACATATAACTAAAGAATTTCTAGACTCAACATCGACCAGTTTGGCTTGGAGAACCTACAGGCAGTCCAGCTCTGATGCCAACACTGTCAGGACCCCGACTCGATGCCACATAGGTCTAGCATGTAACACCTCATATCACTTTGCGGCCTCATGCACGGTATTCCCACGGGTGTCGTCTTACTTTTGCCCGGGACCGTTGCGCCTTTTGGCACACGTATATGATAGTGTCGCTAGCATCCATATGATAAGGAGCCCGGGCTGACATGGCTAGTCGTAAACCCAAAGTGGCACAGACTTACAGGGACAGGCATCCATGACCCAACAACGAACGTGTCGGTCATCAGCAAGTGGGTCCGGGCTGTAGCACTGGGCTAGCAGGACTCCGGTAAACCGGGCTGTAGCGGGCTAACAGGACTCCGGTACTCAATGCGTGACATTTCCCCGAAGGGACAGACACAGGAACGAAGAAGGACACATGCCGGCCAGCCTAAGTGTTCCGGAGCAGTAGCAAGCTACCATGGCTCAGTGGTAACACTAGGAGACATTTCCCGGTAAGAGAGGCTACTAAAGATAAACAACTAGATAGTCAGATCCCACACATACCAAGCATTTCAATCATACACACAATATGCTCGATATGTGCAAATACAACAAGGCATCACAACATGACTCTACGACACAAGTACTTTATTTAAGGCTCATAGAGCCATACATAACATACACATAGGTACGGGTCACACGACCCAGCATTCAAGTCATACAGTCATACAAACCAGCAGCGGAAGTAACTTGTCTGAGTACAGACAACTAGTAAAATAAAAGAGGCTTGGAAAGCCTAGCTATACTACGTGGTCCTTCACAAGCTCAGGATCACCACCTAGGCCTTAGCCTACTCATTGATGTCAACGTCTACGAAGAACCCATCAGAAGGGGTTGCAGCGTCTTCTGTAAAAATGTAAATTATAGCAACATGAGTACAAAAGGTAGTCAGCAAGACTTACATTAGATCCTACATACATGCACATTATCAAGAAGGGTTGGTGGGATTATTGCAGCAAGCCAGCTTTGACTCTTGGCTAGGCTATCCTACGAGACTCCAACTTGAAATGGTTTTGCGCACACGAGTCCACTACTCACCACTTCAATACACTACCGAGGATCCACCTCCGTCTTCCTACGGAAGAGCCATCCTCGGCACTCACACTTATCTTGAGGCTTTTAGTAGTTTCCATTTACTTGTCTATGAACTTTATAGGCAACCAAGTAGTCCTTTACCGCGGACGCGGCTATCCGAATAGATCATGTTAACCCTGCAGGGGTGTACTTCTTCATACATGTTTTCCACCACTTAGCGTCTGCACACGACATGTGCTCGGCAGACTTCAAGCGAAAGCCGATGTGGGTGTAGACCACGACCTACCTAAACACCTAAGTCTCTAGTCCAGGTTTATCGCCTATTCGGGTTCCATCCATGAGGAGATCCGGCTGAGGTTTCGCTCACAGCCCCAAACGATGTGAACAGGGTTCCGAGACACCTAACGGGTGCCCGGCATACCCGGCCACGTACCTACCGCATCACAGCCCACCCCTATGGTCAGCGCTGTCCACGGCCTCCAGTAGGCTACAAACACCAGAAACTACTTGCAACTCCTGGACAGAGGACTAGGGTGAATAAGAAGTCGAGCGGGGTCATATTTCAGGGCCCAATGCATGGTAGTAGCTGTATGTTAAATCACACATACAGATCTCAGTGCTTAAGGTCGGCTTTAATGAAACAACCCACCATGTACTCCTACATGGCCTCTCATCGATACCTTTACCAAATCGTGTTCACCACATGACTCTCATTACCGACATAATCATTTCACTCTAGCCCATCACCCAGATGAACCAGACCTGACACGACTCTAAGCATAGCAGGCATAGCAAGGTAGGAATAACACATACATATGGCTCAAACAACTCCTACACATGCTAGTGGGTTTCATCTAGTTACTGTGGCAATGACAGGTCATGCAGAGGAAATGGGTTCAACTACCGCAGCACACAGCAGTTTGAAACGCGTTGTCTTAATGCAGTAAAAGAGAGCAAGAGCGAGAACATTGGATTGTATCGATATGATCAAATGGTTGGTTGCTTGCCTGATGGTTCGATGCACTGATATGGTTCTTCGCTAGGGTAATCATGGTACTCCTCGGAGGCAGAACCTGCCGCAAAGAACACCGATACACAACCATCACCAAACAATGTGCGACAATATGATGCATGCATGAAACATGGCAATATGAGTGTGTTGGGCTAATGCAACTAAGACCAGAAGGGTTTGAACCAATTTGAACCAAAGATTCAAATTTCAAACTCATACATGGCCCTTTAAAGTGTTTTATCTTGTTCTGCATTAAACATCAAGTTAACTTGTTTAATCATGCATGAAAACAGTACAGATGGATAGATTGGATTTTTCTGATCATTTTTCATATATAACTTGTTTGATTTGGAGTTACAGATTAAAAGTTATGAATTTTTGAAGTTTAAACTATATTCTGGAATTTCCTATATTAGAATAAATCCAGAAATTAATTTATTGCGTCAGCCATGCGTCAGAATGACGTCAGGGTCAACGGAGACGTCCAGGTCAAACCTGACTATGGGTCCAGGGTGTCAGGGTAATTAGTTTAGTTAAAGTTTAATTAAAACTAAACCTATTTAGTTAACAGGGCTGGGCCCCACCTGTCATTGACTCATCGGAGTCAACCAGGGCCCACCCACGGTCAAAGCCAGGTCGGCTGCATCGGCGTTTAGCCGCCGGCGAGCCCGACGTGGCGGCGGAAGTGGTTTTGGCCGTTCCGGCAACCAAACGAGTCGCGGAGGCCATCGGAGTGGAGCTGAGGAGGAGCCGCAGCTCTTGGTGGAGTCCGTTGGGGTCGGGGTGGCCGGAGTTGGCGCCGGCGACGACTTTGGCGGCCACCAGAGTTCGGCCGAAGGCGAACTTGAGGCTAGAGGGGTCGGTGAGGTGCGGGGAGTAGTTGGTTAGGTGCTACGTGACGTGGTGAGCACGATGGACACCAAGTGGTGGCCGGAGGGTGACCGGGAGCACGTCGGCGACGAGCTCCGCGGCGGTGGGTGCGGTTGAGCTCCGGGAGGTCACTACATAGCTCGGGGGCAAGAAAAGAAGGGAGGGGAAGATGGCTAAGCTCACAGGGAGTTCGACGAAACACTTGGTGCGGCCGGGGATGGGCCGGAGCAACGACGGCGTTGAAGGGGATCTCCGGCGACGGTGGTTCGGTCGAGGTCGATGCGGTGGGCTCGGGCCTTGCGAGCGCTCGGGGCTCGGCTTGCTCGAAGGAGAGGAGGGTGGCGGAGCTCCTGGACATGGCGGCTCGGCGTGGGGTTGACGGAGGGCGTGGCTACTGCGAGGGGGTGGCGGCGATGGCGTCGGCCATGGCGGGGAAACGCGAGAGAGAGGAGTTGGGGGAGAATGGAGGTGTCCTGGAGGTTCACGGCTCGACGTGGAGTTCATCCATCCAGCAACGAGGCGAGGAGGTGAAGCAGGGCGACGGCCAGCTGCGTGGCGCACGCTACGGCCGCCGTCGGGCACCTGCCTGCCTGCCTGTCCGGCAAGCAGCTCGCTGGTGCGGCGCTGGGCTGGGCCGGCAGGTGGGCCGGGTGCTGGGCGCCAGGTAAGTTTTCTGTTATTCCCTGTTTTCTGTTTTTTTTAATTCCTCTGCAACTTTGTTGAATTATTAAAAATACTTAGGAAACTCCTAAAATCACCAAACTACTCCTGGTCCATAGTTGGATTATTTCCAACATGAAACATTTTAGTTTGGAGATATTTGAGCATTTGAAATATTTTATATAATTTTAAATGCCCAAATTAAAATATCTATGATTTAATTCAAAGACCCTAAGATGGCCTAGGAAAATGTGCATCATTTCTGGCAGAGGTTATGACCCAAGACAAAAATGATGGGCATTTTAGAAGGGCATTTCAGGTTCATTGAAAAAGTTTTTAGTAAACCCTAGTTGGTTTCAGAGGGGGCTGGGGGTTCTGTCATCCCCATTTCAGGTTTCTGATGAAAGAATAGACATGATGCAACACTCTAATGCATGAACTAGCTAGGGTGTGACAGCGACCGCCGGTGTCCTCCCAATGCTGTGGTCACCCGTCATCAGAAATGTCCAAGTCACCAAGACCCTCATCGACGGCGGCGCGGGGCTTAGTGTCCTGTCCGTCGGGACGTTCGACAGCCTCCAAGTGCCATACGATTAGCTTTAGCCCACCAAGCCTTTCTCAGGAGCGAATGATGGCTCCACCACCCTGATAGGGCAAGTTCATCTCCCTGTCACCTTCGGTCAGCACGACAACTACCACACCGAGCTCGTCGACTTCGACGTCGCCCACATCCGTCTGCCGTACAACACCATCCTCGGGTATCCGGCCCTAGCCAAGTTCACGGTAGTGACCCACCATGGCTACACCATCCTCAAGATGCCAGGAAGTGGAGGAATCATCACAGTCCCCTTCGAAGAAAGAGATGCGGTGTGCTCCCTCGAGCACGCCTTCCAAGCCCTAGCAATAAAAGACCCTGACAGCAAGGGTGCGTCACCTCCTGAGGCCGCCCCCAAGAAGAAGAAGCAACTACCCCGCACAGGGCCTCAGGGGAGCGGCGCCTCTACTACTGCCACATCAGGATCAGCGCCCGCACCTGGGGCGCCTCCCTCCCTTGCATAGGAAGGCGCGCCCGGCGCCCTCCTCGGGCAGGGCTCAGGGCACTCTTCTGGAGGGCCTCAAACCTGGCCAACATCACGAGGGAGGCGCTAGGGCACCACATGGAGGCATGCTTCGCGGTATGTTTCCCTCGGGAGGGCACCGGGCGAGGAGTGCCCGGCACTCAGGAGTTCATCGTCAAGACCACCCAGGAGCTTCCGGAAGCAAGGGCAATACGCGGTGACCGCCGCCCACCTAGTGCAACTCCCCACCCAGACGAGGGTGGCAAGCTGCGCGTCTACATCGACATCCCCGGGCTCAACAGGGCCGCATCTCAGGAGTGCTTCTGGCCTTCGCGCGTGGGACGTTGCGAGGGCCCACCTCACAGCTATGTTCGCATGCCATTTGGCCTGCCGAGCATGGCAGCCGCCTTGCAGTGCAACCTACAGAGCATCCTGGCAACATAGGAAGCCAAGCATCACACGGTCCTGGCGGAGATGGAGACGGTCCTCAGGGAGCCACCGAAGCCCCCAGAGCCTCCCGAGGCTCAGGGTCTTGGCGGCTCGTGAGGAGCGACTTCTTTAGCGGGCGTGCCTTCAGCTACCCCAACACTCCTTCGACAACAAAACTAGGTGACATTTTCCAAGTTCATTCAGCTGGGAGCGCCCCTCGTGCTACATTATTCCTAGGTCGCGTGGGCCTGTCCCTGGGGCATGTATCCTTTTTACGTCTTTAGCTTACTTTACTGGGGGCGCCCCTCGGGCTGCATCATCCCTAGGCTGCTCGGCTCCATCCCAACGGCATGTGTCATTCTCACATCTTTCTAAGCTATCCGGTTCCCATGCATGCGTTATTTATAGTCATCACCTGCTTGGTTGCCACCCACCACGGGAGCCATTCATGCTGGCACGGTGCTTGTGCTCGGGTCCGTCCCTACAACACTGACAAATCTGAGCAGTCGAGCTATGGCTCGCGGCACGCCCACGCACGTCACCTCACCAGACCCTCAGTGCCTTCACCTTCTTGCGGAGCGACCAGTGGCAGATCGGCAATCGTAGTGGCAATTTGTGTCCCACCTCATGCTAACCTGCACGAACCTCCTGAGGACAACAACAGCTGGTACCGCGGGCTCCCTCTTCTCCCATGCAATTCGCTTGTGTGTTAAAAGGGGGGCTCCTAAGCATCGCGACTCAGGAACTCTTACTGGCTCTCCAGCTGTCAGTGTCAAAACCGGCGGATCTCGGGTTGGGGGTCCCGAACTGTGCGTCTAAGGTTGATGGTAACATGAGACAGGGGACACAATGTTCTACCAAGGTTCGGGCCCTCTCTATGGAGGTAATACCCTACTTCCTGCTTAATTGATCTTGACGAATATGAGTATTACAATAGTTGATCTACCACGAGATTGTAGTGGCTAAACCCTAGAAGTCTAGCCTGTATGACTATGATTATGAGGTTATATCTACAGACCTAGCCCTCTGGTTTATATAGACATAGGAGGGATCTAGGGTTACATAAGGTCGGTTGCAGATAAAGGAGTATTCATATTTGATCGCCAAGCTTGCCTTCCACGCCAAGAAGAGTCCCATCCGGACATGGGTAGAGTCTCCGGTCTTTGTATCTTTACGGCCCATTAGTCCAGCCCATATCCAATAGGTCGGACGCCCGAGGACCCCTTAGTCCCAGACTCCCTCAGTAGCCCCTGAACTAGGCTTCAATGACGAGGTGTCCGACGTGCAGATTGTCTTCGGCATTGCAAGGCGGGTTCCCTTTTCCAAATACTCCAAGCTAATCTTCGGATGAAACGAATGGTTCCGGATCTGCAACACAAGTACCACACACACACAACTATAGGGAGCATAATATTTCATGAGTTCCATCTGATGACAAATTTTTTGCAAGATGACATCACGTCTTTCCGGTCATCATATCGAACCATTTTTGTTTGTCGTTCCGCGTTTCTAGATGCAGTTTCCATTGGCACGTCTTATCAAAGCAGAGATCGTGTCCCCTTATTGCGGGATTCTCATCAATACGAGCGTGGGTAATATAACCGTCCGTTTCGAGATGCAGTTTTAAGGCGATTTGGGAGGCGCTTAGTATTTACTACCTTTATAAGGAGATAAGGACTCCCCTCCTTCACCCACGCCTTCTCTATTCCTCTGACATTCCACTCTTGAGCTCCAGCGCCCAAGTTCTCATCTATCCCAACTCGAGCAAGCACTCAACCAAGTCTGGATCCGGAGGTTAGGTGTCGGGGGACTGATCCACGAACACCTATGGGACCGGCGGGCCGAGTCCCTTTCGGTTTGGCGGGGGCAGAGGTCGCACGAAGAGCGGATCGAGGCGGAGCGCACGAGCAATTTACCCAGGTTTGGGCCGCACGGATGCGTAAAACCCTATTCCTGCTTTGTGATTTGTATTGAGTTCTTGCTCGGGAGCGCGGAGTGCTACAGTACACCCCAGCAGCTAACGAGACCGAGCCTGAGAGTTTTTCTCTCCCCCCTCCTCTCTACGTTGCACACGGGCCTCCTTTTATATGCTCAAGGGGTCATCGACAGGTGGCAACGTAGACAAGGGTAAAAATGTAAAGGTGTAGCGGTAGGTATAGCTACCTGCTACAGTGTATCATATCTAACCCTGATGGCAGGGGACAAGGGCATTAAATGCCCGTCTGCATCGCCTAAATAGTGCAAAAGGGACCGTTAGGGACGCCACCGCTCGCCACGATGGCGATCTTGTCAGCGCCGCTTGCCACCGCGCACCCCTGGCTGCATAGCCTCCCGCCACGTACGCCTAGAAGGGTCCCAGAGCGACACGTTGGTGGATGCGCTGGAGCGCGGGCACGGAGTGGTGGCTTGCCGCGGCAAGCGCCTTGCCGCGGTCGTTGTCTTGTCGCGTCTGGGAGCTTGTCGCTCACCGGGCCTTGCCGGGGCGTGAGGCGCGTCGTGGCAAGTTCCTTGAGATGCCTTGGTTGGCCTTCCCGGCGAGCTCCTCTTGCCGGGGTCTGGAGATGCCTTGGTTGGCCTTCCCGGCGAGCTCCTCTTGCCGGGGTCTTGTCTCCTTGGCTTGGATACTTTGTTGTTGAATGGCTCCAAAAGGAACCACGGAGGACCTTGGCGGTCACTTGGCAAGCCTTGCCGCGGGATGCTACGACTGCCCGTGCACAAGTTCGGGATACTAAGGTACCCCTACTCTAGTACACCGACAGGAGCCCCCGGGCCTGGGCCATACACGGTGCCGAGCGCTGTTGGGCCAGGCCCAAAACAGGGCACGGGCACGCGTGGCCTAGGTTACACCGTATCTCTCCCCGTATCCACCGCGCCCTCCCCGAATGGCACGCGTTGAATGCGGCGTCGTGGGAGAGATCGTGGGTGGTTTCTTTATTCGGAAATGCGGAACGTCCGCCCTCTCCCTCTTTATAAGCAGGGGAAACAGGGGTAGTTCGCCCATTCACAAGTTGCTGCTTCAGTCTCGGAAATCTCCGCCGCTCCCTCGTCTTCCTGAATCTAAAAGAGAGCAGCGCCCCGCCCCCCATCGCCACCAGCACCACCGACGCCGTCGACCTCCTCCACCACTTCCGCCATGGCTCCGAAAGCCGACAAGGGGAAGGTTGTGAAGTCGACCGAGGTGCAGCGGCTTGCGGTGCTGCGAAAGGAGCGGGCAGTCTTCCCCCCCCAAGCTCGCCGCAAGGGAGCTGAGGGAGAACTACTACCTCTTCTGGTCGACGGAGACGCGAGCGCACCCGTGCATGAAGGTACTTCCAGCCGCCGCTTGGAAGACGGCTCCAAATGGATACCCTTTCTTCGCCTTGTTCTTCTACTGCGGGCTCTGCCCGCCCTTCTCTGAATTCTTCTGCGATACATGAAGACCTACGGGTTCCACCTCCTTGATTTCACCCCCAACACCGTTCTGACCATGGCAGTTTTCGCACATCTCTGCAAAAACTTTGTCGGAGTCCATCCCAATGTAGCCCTTTTCCGCCACTTCTTTATACCCCGAGTAGAGAGAGGAGAGCCTTTATCTGGCGGAATCGCCTGGATCTCGAGGGCCGGCAAGAAGGAAACTTATTTGGAGGGAGAATTCCGCGGCAAGTGGGAGGAGTGGAGAGCAGACTGGTGCTGGATTGACGAGGAGAACCCGCAGCCATTCACCACCCGGCGCCAAGCCCCAGTAGCACGCGACAGCGACTGGTGCGACATGGCCCTGGAAGACGACAGGTTGAATATTGCTGTCACCCGGATCTTGCGCCTCAGGCTTGCCAGGCTCACTGTGGGTGCTGTTGGCGCAGATTTTCTTCGCCGCCGCATCGCCCCCCTGCAGGAGCGAGGGAGACCCGCCTGGGAGTTCAAGAATGCGGCGGATATCATGAGGCTGCGGCCGGGCCTCAACTTCAACATCACTGTTCTGGAGCTCAACGCGATGCTGCAGGAGCTGTTCAAGTATGACCCCCAATATCCCGAAGTGTTCAGGTTGCTGGGGGCGTCGTTCCGCTGTGCAACAACTCCTCACTGGACCACATCCGTGCAATGATGCCACTGTGCGACTCGCATGGAATTGTGCCAACTTGGCAAGAGCCTGTAGACGACGTCGTGCAGCAGTTCTTCGATGGCTTGGTAGAAGTGTCGATCCGCCCCGACGAGAAGGACAGCCTCACCCGCGACACCACCGATGTGGAGATGGCGCTCATCGCCACTAGGCTGGAAGAGGCGGCGGCAGCTGCAGCCGCGGGCGAATTTGGATTCACCATGGAGGAGGCAGATGCAGCAGAGGCGGCAAGCCGTGCCGAGCGAGGGGAGTCCGCCGGCGAGAAAATGCTTGCCGGGCATGATATCGAGCAGAGCGAGCCCGCCAAGGATACGAGCGGCTCGCTGGACATCAACTCCTCTTCATCCTCATCTTGGGGCAGCTCGCCGCAAGCAGAGCCTCCATCCCCACCAAGAAGGCGTCTCCGCAAAGCCGGTGACGTAGCGGAGCGGCAGGCGGGTCAACAGTCGCCGCGCCACGTGACACGCTCCACCGCGGCAAGCACTATTGCCGCGGGAGCACCTCACGCTGCGACGGCAACTGGAGCGGGGTCTAGCCGGACCACCGCTTCTGCTCCTGCCGCTTCTCACGCCGCGACGGCAACCGGAGCGGGGTCGTCTCAGACCACCGCCACCGTCCCCGCCAAGCGGCCAAGGGAAACTACTCCTCCGCCTCATCGCACCAGGCGTGAGCCGGATTTCGACTTCTCCGCGTTCAGCTCCGACGAGGAAGAAGAAGAAGAGTAAGATTCTTTTGTTGTATTTGTAGTTCTTCAATCCTTGTTGTCTTGTCTTGTATCTCATTTGCTTTACTCTGAACTTGTTCCTCTTTAGGACTCTGGCCCAGAGAGCAGCAAAGAGAGCCAAGGTCCCGGTGATCGTTATCGAGGACGAGCCCACTGCGACAGCAGGGGGTGCGCCCGAGACAACCTTGCCGGACCCAGCAACTTTCCTCCAGAGCAGCCCCCAGCGTAAGTATATGATTTGCTTTCCGCTGTGAGGTGCGCATGGATACTCTGTCTTTGCTGATATCTGTTTGTTGGTTTGTGTAGGAGCAGCGCAGCCCCACCAGGAGCCAAGGGAGAGTCCTCCGGCAAGGGAGAGCTTTCCGGTAAGGGAGAAGTCTCCGGCAAGGGACAGCACCAGCGGCCCCCCGACGACGGAGACCACGACTGCAGATCCCGGTACAGGTAATCCTTTCACTGCAAGATTTCCCTTGGGTTCGTCTTCTTTCGATCTTCTTCTTGGGTTTTTGTTGGATTTTGCTTGACTCTTCTCCCTCTTCCGGCTGTCAGACCCATCTGCTACAGAGCCGATGGAGACCGAGGTTGCCGCCGATGACGCCGCTGCCACCGAGGGAGCAGCCGGTGCTAACGATCCTGCCGGCGCAGAGGCCGCCAAGGCTGCCGCCGCAGCAACTAGCGAGGGGTCCAGCGATCGCACTGACGGTCCCGAGACCGCAGGAGCGACAGGCGCTGCGCCGACCGCCGACCCGTCCGCCGCTGCTGCAGCGCCAGGCTCCGAAGAGCCCCAGCCCGGCGTCTACTTGAAGGCCGGTGATGACGTCTTCATCAACCTCCCCTGGGCGTCAAGCTCTAGGGCGTCGGTCGAGGGACAGATCTTCGACGGGGAGGTGCTCGCCTCCGCTGGGTTGACGCTGGTTGACGCGCCGAGCAGCAGCAACGAGCCTAAGGAAGAGCGGCTGCTGCGGAAGTTGTTGTCGCTTTACCGCGTGCGGCAAGCCAAGCTGGAATCCCGCGAGGCGCTTGTCGCGAAGGCGGGAGCGTACATCGAGAAGCGCGCGGAGGAGCTCCGGGGTCTCCACCAGGAAGCTCTCCGGTCCTTGGCAGAGGAGCGGGAGCAACTTGCCGAAGCGCAGAAGGCCTTCCTCCTCGAGAAGGCTGAAATCAGAGAGCAACAGCGGCTTGCCGCTGAGAAGCTGTCCGCACAGGAAGGCGAGCTAGCGCAGCGGAAGATCAATCTTGACGCCCACGAGGAAAAGCTTGCCGCGCGCGAGGAAAAATTTGGCGGAGCCCTCAAGCAAGCGGAAGATGCTGCCACAGCCGCCGAGGCCGCCAAGAAGGAGCTGGAGACGAAGGTGGCGCAGTTGGAGGCCGATCTCGTCGAGAAGGGCAAAGAGCTCAGCGCCGCCAAGGTCTCCAACGTGGATCTTGAGTTGAAGCTGACCACTTTGACCAAGACGCTGGACGGCGCCAAGGAGCAAGAAGCGGTCTTGAAGGAGGAGATCAGGGCCGACAAGGCGCTGCTGGAGAGTGCTGCCGCCACCCAGAATGCTTTCAGGGAGACTGTGGAGCACTGGACGGAGAGTCTTGTGAGTGTTGCCGCAGACATTGACAGGTAGCTGGCGCAGC
This sequence comes from Triticum dicoccoides, assembly GCF_002162155.2. Classification (NCBI taxonomy): domain Eukaryota; kingdom Viridiplantae; phylum Streptophyta; class Magnoliopsida; order Poales; family Poaceae; genus Triticum; species Triticum dicoccoides. The sequence goes on along the minus strand of NC_041384.1, from coordinate 367,119,116 downwards.
TGGGGATGGAGGATCTCGGGTATCCCTCCGACGAGAACCTCCAACCCAGCGCCAAGCTTGTCTTGTTCTTCAAAGGCGTGGCGAAGGCCCTCCAGCGACTCCGGGAGACGATCCCAAAGCAGCTGGCCGACGAGTCGCGCAAGATCTGCGCGGGAGCTCTTCAAAAGGTGTTGGTGAAGGTGGCCTTCCGCAATCCGGGCCTCAACCTCACCAACGTCCTCAAGACCCTGCCACCGGATGCTGATCTGGAGGCGCTCAAGACCCTTGTCGCACCCATTGTGGACAAGGTGAGCGGGATCAAGAGGATCGAGGGCGATCGCGTAGACTAGGCCGCCCGTTTTCTTCTTTTCTTGTCGCTGCTGGTCATGTTATGAGAACAATCTGTTAGAGCTGCGACAAGATATCTTGTAATATAACTCTAATCTGGGTAATGATTGCCATGTTATTCCCTTTACTTGATTCCTCCCTTTGTATGTTTTTTCCCTACGCTTTTAGGGAACTTGCCGGTGCAGGCACCTGAGCCGCGAGCGCTGAGTGCGGGACGTCAGCAGCCTGCTGGCGGTCCCGCTACCGACAAGAAACCTTGTCGCAACTAGTTGCAGCTCACTTAAGTTGTTGAGCGGACTCGAAACAAAGTAAGGGCGCAACTATCTACTATTTGGTTCCTCCGAGCACAGGTTTTCCATACAAAGTGCGGTCGTTCAAGGGAGATAACTTAAAAAATTTAAAAATCTGATTGCTCAAATTTTGGCACTTAGCTTTTCTGTTGTTTGCTTCCCGGCAAGGCGAAACTTCCTTGAACGACGTCTTGTCCATACCATTATCTTCTCCTTTCCCCCCGGCAAACTTGTGGGCGAGGGAACCTTCCTTTCCTTGAGAAAAAAGAAAGAAGAGAAAATAAAGATATGGAGCCTTACGGCTCGTTATTGCTTACCGGGGAGTAGGTGCTGCACAAAGTGTCAGATAACACATGCAAAAGATAGAAAGCATGAAATTGACAAGATGTGCGGAGCACATGAGCTTTACTTATGCACGGGGTCTGCGCCCGGCTTCGTACAAAGGATTACATGCAACAGCGGCAAGACTTGTACAAAAGGTGGTTGCCGGAACAAGTTCCGGCAACCGCGCCTTACGGATAAAACTTACGAAGATGCTCAATGTTCCAGGAGTTGCTCACCAGAATGGCATCTTCGGTCTCAAGGCGGACAGCGCCAGGCCTAGTGACTCGTTTCACCCGGTAAGGGCCTTCCCACTTCGGCGTCAACTTGTTGGAATTCTTGGCGGACTGAACACGCCGAAGAACAAGGTCGCCTTCCTCGAGACTTCTGGCGTTAACTTTGCGGCTATGGTAGTGGCGCAAAGCTTGCTGGTAGCGAGCAGCTCGTAGAGCAGCCTGAAGACGGTCTTCCTCAAGGAGCAGCGCGTCATCTTGTCGCAGCTGCTCTTGCTCAAGCTCATCATAAGCGAGCACTCGAGGTGACCCGTATACGAGTTCCGTGGGGAGAACTGCCTCTGCTCCATAGACTACAGCGAAAGGTGTCTGGCCAGTGGCTCGATTTGGCGTCGTCCTGATCGACCAAAGAACCACCGGCAGCTCCTCGATCCAGTTTCTTCTGCACTTGTGCAGCCTGTCGAAAGTTCTGGTCTTGAGCCCGCGCAGCACTTCAGCATTTGCCCTCTCCGCTTGACTGTTGCTTCTCGGGTGAGCAACAGAAGCGAAACAGACCTTGGCGCCAAGATCTTGGACGTACTGTATGAAGGTGCGGCTCGTGAATTATGTGCCGTTGTCGGTGATTATCCTGTTAGGGATTCCGAAGCGGCAAACAATCGACCTGAAGAACTTGACTACTGACTGTGCTGTCACCTTCCTCACTTGTTCCACTTCCGGCCACTTTGTGAACTTGTCGATTGCTACGTACAAGTACTCAAAGCCCCCGACTGCTCGGGGAAAGGGGCCGAGGATGTCGAGCCCCCAGACCGAAAATGGCCAGGATAAAGGGATCGTCTGGAGAGCTTGAGCTGGTTGGTGTATCTGCTTGGAATGGAACTGGCACGCTTCACACTTGGTTACTTGTGCAGTTGCATCCTGGAGGGCTGTCGGCCAAAAGAAACCTTGCCGGAATGCTTTGCCGACAAGTTCTCTTGCGCCAATGTGGTGTCCACATATGCCTCCATGTATCTCTGCCAACAGCTTTTGTCCGTCTTCCCGGGGAATACACTTCAATTTCACACCATTGAGTCTTCTTCTGTATAGTGTCTTGTCGACGAACTGGTACATACTTGACTGCCGGGCTACTCTTTCCGCTTCTTCTTGCTCTTCGGGAAGTTCTCCTGTCTGAAGGAAACGGACAATCTGCTGCGCCCATGCTGGAGCCTGTGGCTCGATAACAAGGACTAAAGGCAAATCTGCTGCTGCAGGACCATCCGCTTCTACGGCAAGAACCTGCGGCTCTGCCGGAGCTTGACGTTCCCCAGCAAGCTTGCCGGAGCAAAACTTGTCGGGAGCTTCTGCTTCAACGGAACAAACCCTAGGGCTTGCCGGAGCAGACTGCTCCTCAGCACTCTTGGCGTTGATCTTGGGCACCTTCTTGGCGGCGGCTTCGGGAAGCTCTGCCAGGAAATAGTCACCAGAAATCAACTTCCTCTTCTTGCTTTGCCCAGTTGATGGTGTTATAGACGGCTGAGTCAGCTTGAGCACAAAGATCCCTGGTTCCACAGGTAACTTAAGTGCGGCGCACTTTGACAGGCCATCGGCAATGGCGTTCTGAGCTCTTGGAACATGCTCCATCTGTAGGCCGTCAAAGTGCTCTTCTAGCTTTCTCACTTCGTCGATGTAGGCTTCCATCAACGGACTCTGATAGCTCTTGTTCACTTGGCGGACGACAAGCTGCGAGTCACCCCTGACAATGAGCTTCTTGATCACAAGGTCTGCCGCGATCCTGAGACCGGCAAGCAAGCCTTCATACTCTGCAGTATTGTTTGTCGCTTGCTCCTTGGGGAAGTGCATCTAGACTACGTACTTGAGGTGCTCTCCGGTGGGTGCGACAAGCAGCACGCCAGCGCCGGCGCCTTGCAGCGAAAAGGCACCGTCAAAGTACATCAGCCACTCTTTGCTTGCTTCCTTGACGGGGATGCTTGTTTCTGAAATTTCTTCATCTGGTGTTGGCGTCCATTCTGCTATGAATTCTGCCAATGCTCTGCTTTGGATAGTTGAAGTACTCTCAAACTTGAGGCCAAAGCTTGACAGTTCCAGTGCCCACTCAACAATCCTGCCTGTCCCTTCTGGATTCTGTAGTATCCTCTTCAATGGAAAGCGAGTGACAACTGTGATGTCATGTGCTTGGAAGTAATGGCGCAGCTTTCTCGAGGCCATGAGAAGGCCGAAAAGCAATTTCTGCACGCCAGAGTACCTTCACCTAGCCCCCTGCAGAAGAGAACTGACAAAGTAAACTGGGCGCTGCACCATTCTCTTATGTATCTCCTCGCGCGTCTGCGCAGATCCATCCTTGTCGGGACCAGAGCTTGCCAGGGAAGCCCCTTGCTTGTCGCTGGATGCGCCTGCCGTGGTTGCTGGCTCGTCATCTGCCTCCCTCTCTGCCACTAACGCAGCACTAACCACTTGATTGGTTGCCGCTATATAGAGCAGCAACTTCTCTTGTGGCTTAGGTGCGACAAGTGTTGGAGTGGAGGACAGGTATCTCTTCAAGTCTTGTAGCGCAGCCTCCGCTTCCGGAGTCCATTTCATTGGACCTGCCTTTTTCAATATTTTGAAAAACGGCAGGGCGCGCTCAGCAGACCTAGAGATAAACCTGCTGAGAGCAGCCACGCAACCGGCAAGTCTTTGTACATCCTTGACGCGCTTTGGTGCTTCAATCTGCTCAATGGCCTTGATCTTGTCCGGATTGGCTTCGATTCCCCGCTGGGATACGAAGAACCCAAGAAGCTTGCCGGAGGGAACTACAAACACACACTTCTCGGGGTTGAGCTTGAGGTTGATCTTGCGCAGATTTGCAAAGGTCTCTTCTAAGTCTTGAATCAGAGTTGCTTTGTCCTTGCTCTTGACCACTATGTCATCCATATAGGCTTCCACATTTCTGTGTATTTGCAGCTCAAGAGCGACTTGGACTACTCTTGCAAATGTTGAACCGGCATTTTTCAAACCGAAAGGCATCCGTATGAAACAGTACGTGCCACATGGAGTGATGAATGCGGTCTTCTCCTCATCCTCTTTTGCCATGAAGATCTGATGGTATCCTGAATATGCATCAATAAATGAAAGCAAATCACATCCGGCCGTGGAGTCAACAATCTGGTCAATGCGCGGCAAAGGAAATGGGTCTTTGGGACAAGCTTTGTTAACATCTGTAAAGTCGATACAAAGTCTCCATTTCCCGTTCGCCTTGCGCACGACTCCAGGATTGGCCAACCACGTAGGATGGAGCACTCCTCTAACAAGGCCTGCTGCTTCCAACTTCTTGATCTCTTCTGTGATGAATTCTTGGCGCTCCACTGCTTGCTTCCCGACCTTCTGCTTGACGGGCCGCGCATGAGGACAAACGGCAAGGTGGTGCTCAATTACTTTCCTGGGAACACCGGGGATGCCAGACGGTTGCCACGCAAACACGTTGACATTCGCCCGCAGGAAAGCAATGAGCGCGCTTTCCTATTTGGGGTCGAGAGTGGCACTGATGGTGAAGGTACCACCAGTGACGTCCTCCCTGGCGGACACCTTCTTGGTCTCTGGCGGAGCTGCCATTGTCTTCTTACACTTGCCGGTGGAGCTCGTTGGTGCGTCCTCGACGGCAGCGCAGCACTTCGAAGAGGTGCGATTGCCGGAGTGGGCATCAGAACTCTTGCCGGCCTTGGTCT
>NC_041384.1:367108619-367113875 GCF_002162155.2 Triticum dicoccoides | reverse complement strand
GGCAAGTGACTGGCGATCTGTTGCGGCTGCCGCTTCCCGGTAGATCTTGTCGGTGCAAATAAGAGCATCCTTCTTGTCGCCAGGGATAGAGATGACGCTTATCGGGCCTGGCATCTTCAGTATGTTGTATGCGTAGTGAGAGGCTGCCATGAACTTGGTGAGTGCTGGACGGCCGAGTATCCCATTATAAGGCAATGGAAAATCGGCAACGTCAAAAGTGACCCTCTCAGTCCTGAAGTTCACCTTGCTGCCAAATGTTACTGACAACGTGACCTTCCCCTTCGGCTTGCTCCTTCCCGGGTTGATTCCTTGGAATGTGCCGGTCTCTTCAAGCTCGCTGTCAGGGATCTGGAGTTTTTGGAGTACAACGGAGGAGATCAGGTTCAAGCCGGCCCCGCTGTCAACTAGCATCTTAGTGACCTTGAGGTTGCGGATAGTTGGTGAAACCAACATCGGCAAGCACCCGACCGCAGTTGTGCGATCAGGGTGGTCCTCAATATCAAAGATGATAGGCGTGTTGGACCATTTCAGAAGCTTGCGTGACTCGACAGGTGGTTCCGCTGCATTGACTTCCCGCACCCACTGCTTGAGTTGGCAATGCGAGGTATGCAGAGAAGCACCGCCGTCAATGCACAAGACCTCTGTGGCTTTCTGGAACTCCTGCTCGCTGGTCTCGACATCATCCATGTCTTCGTCGTCGTCGTCATCTTCATCCTTGTCGCGGCCGCGGGGAGGTATGTCTCCTTGCCGCTGCTTGGCCTTGCCGCGGCGTCCTCCCCGGCCGGCGCGCTTCTTGCCGGATTCTCCAGCGCCTCCTTGGGCCCTCTCCTTGTCGCATCGCTCGTACTCAACCTTTTGCTGCTGGACAAGCTGCTCGACCTTCTTGCAGCTCTGGAGGTCATGGCCCTTGGTGCGGTGGATCTTGCAGTACTGCTTGTCGGTGCCGTCCTGCTTGTCAGCGACCGCCAGAGCCTGGCAGTTGGTGCATGCGGCAATCTCCTTGCCGGAGCTACCAGCTTTGGCTTTCTTGGCGCCACCTTCGTTGCTGGACTGCTCAACGACTAGCACATCTTTGCCTTTCTTCTTCCTGTTCCGCCGCCGGTTTTTCTTTGCCGGGGCAGCATCCTCGCTGTTAGATCCTCCTGCTCCTGCATTCTCTCCGGGGAGTTTCCTCCCTTCCTCAGCACGTGCACACTTGTCGGCCAGGGCATACAGCTCACTGACGTCTCTGATCTTGCACATCGCCATCTCCTCCCGCATCCTGCGGTTACGCACATTCTGATGGAACGCGCTGATGACCGCGGCAGGGTGGACATCTGGGATGTTGTGCTATACACGGCTGAATCTCTGAATGTACTTGCGCAGGGGCTCTCCTTCCTTCTGGGCGAGCAGATGAAGGTCACTCTCTTGTGCATGAGGTTTGTGGCCGCCTGTAAAGGCGCCGACAAACTGATGGCATAGGTCTGCCCAGGAGGATATGGAGTTGTCTGGCAAGTGCATGAGCCAGGACCTGACGTTGGGCTTGAGCACCAGCGGGAAGTAGTTGGCAAGGATCTTGTCGTCCCGCCCCCCGGCAGCCTGCACCGCGATGGTGTAGATGCTGAGGAACTCCGATGGATGCGACTTGCCGTCGTACTTCTCTGGTACGTCTGGCTTGAAATTCTTCGTACTGGGCCACTGGACTTGCCGCAGCTCACGAGTAAACGCAGGGCAACCTACCGCGTATGGCAAGTCGCCTGGTTCCCCTGGCGCATGCATCTCGACAGAGGGCCCAGCGCGCTGGTCCGATTGACGTCGCGCTTCTCTTCGGCGCTCGATGCGAGTACGAGCGTCTTCTTGCTGTCGTTCATAAAGAACTTGGCACTGATCGCGACGAACCCGTGGATCTGATGACGCGGTGGAGTCGCTGTCGAGGTGGATCCGGCGAGTCGGCGATCTTGGCCTTCGGGGCGGGGAGTGCACAGTGGTTGCACCCCCACCGGTCTTGTCGTCACCGGCTCGTGCCTGGCTGACTTGCCGCGGCTGCGACGTGCTCGGCTACTGTGACGCCCCCGATTCAATCGTACACTAATCATGCATGCAAATGTGTATGATCAAGATCAGGGACTCACGGGAAGATATCACAACACAACTCTAAAACATAAATAAGTCATACAAGCATCATAATACAAGCCAGGGGCCTCGAGGGCTCGAATACAATTGCTCGATCATAGACGAGTCAGCGGAAGCAACAATATCTGAGTACAGACATAAGTTAAACAAGTTTGCCTTAAGAAGGCTAGCACAAACTGGGATACAGATCAAAAGAAGTGTAGGCCTCCTGCCTGGGATCCTCCTAACTACTCTTGGTCGTCGTCAGCGGCCTGCACGTAGTAGTAGGCACCTCCAGCGTAGTAGTCGTCGTCGACGGTGGCGTCTGGCTCCTGGACTCCAGCATCTGGTTGCGACAACCAGAAAGAAAGGAAAGGGGGAAAAAAGGGGGGAGAAAGCAACCGTGAGTACTCATCCAAAGTACTCGCAAGCAAGGAACTACACTAAATATGCATGGGTATATGTGTAAGGAGGCCATATCGGTGGACTGAACTGCAGAATGTCAGAATAAGAGGGGGATAGCTAATCCTGTCGAAGACTACGCTTCTGGCAGCCTCCGTCTTGCAGCATGTAGAAGAGAGTAGATTGAAGTCCTCCAAGTAGCATCTCCAAGTAGCATCTCCAGTAGCATCGCATAGCATAATCCTACCCGGCGATCCCCTCCTCGTATCCCTGAGAGAGAGCGACCACCGGTTGTATCTGGCACTTGGAAGGGTGTGTTTTATTAAGTATCCGGTTCTAGTTGTCATAAGGTCAAGGTACAACTCCAAGTCATCCTGTTACCGAAGATCACGGCTATTCGAATAGATTAACTTCCCTGCAGGGGTGCACCATCTTACCCAGCACGCTTGATCCCATTTGGCCGGACACACTTTCCTGGGTCATGCCCGACCGCGGAAGATCAACACGTCGCAGCCCCACCTGGGCTCAACGGAGAGGCCAGCACGCCGGTCTAAACCTAAGCGCGCAGGGGTCTGGGCCCATCGCCCTGAGCACACCTGCACGTTGCGTACGCGGCCGAAAGCGGAACTAGCCCCCTTAATACAAGAGCGGGCTTACGTTCCAATCCGGCGCGCGCCACTCAGTCGCTGGCGTCACGAAGTGCTTCGGCTGATACCACGACGTCGGGATACCCATAACTACTCCCACGTAGATGGTTAGTGCGTATAGGCTCGTAGCCAACTCAGATCAAATACCAAGATCTCGTTAAGCGTGTTAAGTATCCGCGAACGCCGAATAGGGCCAGGCCCACCTGTCTCCTAGGTGGTCTCAACCTGCCCTGCCGCTCCGCCACAAAGTAACAGTCGGGGGCCGTCGGGAACCCAGGCCCACCTCTACTGGGATGGAGCCACCTGCCCCTTCAGCCCCCATCTCCGAACAGTATCACAGGTAATGTAACTGTGTAAAGTATATCGTATATGCCCGTGATCACCTCCCGAAGTGATCACGGCCCAGTAGTATAGCATGGAAGACGGACAAGAGTGTAGGGTCATTGATGGAACACTAGCATCCTATACTAAGCATTAGGATAGCAGGTAAAGGTAACAACAGTAGTAGCAAGGACAGGCTATGCAGCAGTATAGGATTAACTGAAAGCAGTAACATGCTACACTACTCTAATGCAAGCAGTATAGAGTAGAATAGGCGGTATCTGGTGATCAAGGGGGGGCTTGCCTGGTCTCTCTGGCAAGAAGGACGAGTCACCAACACCGTAGTCGAACTGGGGGTAGCCGGCAGTCTCGGGGTCTATCGGAAAGAAGTAACGGAGAGGGAACACAATAAATAACAGAACAATCAAAGCATCACAAAGCGCAACAAGACAATACGCGGGGTTTGGTGTGCCCTAACGCGGTAGTAAGTGATACCGACGAAGGGGGGAAACATCCGGGAAAGTATTCCCGGAGTTTCGCGTCTTCGGACAGATGAACCGGAGGGGGAAAGTTGTGTGTTTGCTATGCTAGGGATGTGTGGCGGACGAACGGGCTGCGTATTCGGATTCGTCTCTTCGTTCTGAACAACTTTCATGTTGACAATAATTTAATCCGAGTTACGGATTAAAAGATATGATTTTGTAAAGTTTTTATGAATTTCTGGAATTTAATTAATTATTTAAATTAATTCGAAAATGGATTTATGACATCAGCATGATGTCATGCTGACATCAGCAGTCAACGGGGTTGACTGGTCAACCTGACATGTGGGTCCAATGGGACCCACCTGTCATACACTGTTAAGTTAATTAGGGTTAGGTTAAACTAATTATTGCTTAGTTAGACTAACAGGTTAATTAGATTAATTAAGTTGGATTAGTTAACTTAATTAATTTACTAATTAATTAATTAATTTTATTAATTCATTTTTATTTTATTTATTATGATTGTTTTTTTATTCCTTTTTTAAACCGTTCTAGGGCGGGGCCCTTTGTCATAGGCCCATAGGGCCTTAACGGGCACGGGCACGCGGGCGCTGGGTATACGAGCGTAACCCGGTTGGCCTCGGGCGCCGGCCGGTGCGGCCAAGGGGCGCCGGGCGCGGCCACGGGGAGCAAGGGCACAGCAGCGCGCCGAAGTCGAGCTCCGGCGGCTGAGGTCCGGGCGGAGTAGAGGGGGCCACGGCGAGTAGATGTAGCGGGGCACAACGAGTGGTCCAGGGGCTCCGGCGACAGGCGCGTGAGGAGGCGCGCGCGTGGGGGCAAGCACCGGCGGCCAGCGGTGTAGCGCGTGGTGGTGCGCTGAGCGTAGCGGGCAGGACCACGGCGCGGCCAACGATGGCTACAGGGCGTGGTGAGCATGGTGGTCGGCGAGCAACAATGGAGGGGACTGCGGCAAAAATTACGGGACAGAGGGAGAGACGGGGGAGGGCGAGGCCCTCACCGGCGATGTAGAGACCAAGGGGGGCGGCGAGGCTCGAGGTGGCCTTTGGGGAGGAGGACGGGGACGATGCGCAGTGACGAGGAGGCAGTCCGGCGAAGACGCTTCCGGCGAGGGGCGTTCCGAGCGACAGCGATGGGATCCAAGGGCGACGGTGTCGGGGAGCCGGCCGACGACGGTGCTCGGGGCGACGATGGGGTTCGATCGGGGCGGCGGCGAGGGGCGCAGGGGGGGCCGACGCGGTGGCGTCTGGTGGCGGCGGGGACAGGCGACGCCGGCGAGGCGTGTGGCGGCG
>NC_041384.1:367100314-367108160 GCF_002162155.2 Triticum dicoccoides | reverse complement strand
CACCGGTGGGGGGATAAGGAGAGAGTGGGGGGGGGGGCGGCCGGGGCATGGTGGTGGCCCAGTGGGGCCTGTGGTCAGCTGGGCCGAAGCCCAGGGGGGTTTCTCTTCTATTATTTTTTTCTGTTAGTTTTAGGTTTTAGTTTTCTGTTTTATTTTTATTTAATTCTTTTCTGTTTTAAATCAGTTTAAATTATTTAGACATTTTCTAAAAATGTGTTTACTTCACCATAATTATCTATGCAATATTTGACACGGTCCGAACATTTTTGTTTTAAAGTTTGAAAACTTTGTTTGTTTGCCAAAAATTCAAGTTTGAATTTGAATCGTTTTCGAACTAATGCGAGATTAGCCACAGTAATCAAGGTGACGTGGCATCATTAGCGAAGGATTACTGTAGCGTAACTATCCGGGCGTCACAATTCTCCTCCACTACAAGAAATCTCGTCCCGAGATTTAAGAGGGGGACTAGGGGGAAAGGTCTGGTTATGAAATCCTAACGAATCTTCTCGTCTTTGGTTGCTCTTCTTGAAGAGATCAATCCATTACACTGATGTCTTCATTCCTCTGCTTCAGGTCATCAGGATGAAGTCGGCATCCTTTCTTCGGGATCTTCATCGTATTTAAGAATAGGTAACGAGGCAGATCAGCAACGACAGAATGCTATAAGGGTAATAATCTGGGATTAACCCATGAATGAGCATATGAGTACCTCTCGAGTTGAACAAAATAAAACACATCGAGAGTAAAGTTGGAAGGTACAATAAGAAGTTTCAAGCAGCCAGGCAATCGTTCATTGCCTAGGCAGAAGGTGAAAAGGGGTTTCAAGCAACGGAATAATTATTGTGTCCGATGCCAGAATTGACGATCTCATTGGAAGGTGGCTCATGAATTACATACGAGTCCACGCGGGAGGAATAGCTTTGGGAACAGGGGGTGTACAGGAGAGTCAGGTTTCGATCCTGTGGAACTGTGGGTTATGGGCCCACCATGTGGGTTAAAGGTAGGAAGGGCGGAGACGTCTTGCGTGATCATGCAAGCAAGGTATGTCAGAGGATAGCCTATCAGTTATGTCGGCAACAACATCAGTACCAAGGACGAGGGACGAAGAGAAACATTTTCCTGCTCATTGAACGAGGCGGACCAGTAGGCAAAGTTCTCGTCCATCGGTGGTTACCGAAATGTCACCAACAAAAGTAACAGGGTCTCACTGGCAGAGTTGTACACCGAGGTGTTTACATAAGCAGGAGAGTATTACTGCTCAGATCATATAGATCACAAGAAAGGTTAAATCAACAATGGCAGGAAAACATGATCATCAGATTAAACAGATCAATGGAAAGGAAAATAGGTTTAAACACATATTTGAAGGGTATATCCTTCCCAAGGACAAGAAGAGCATGATATCCGTGTCAGGATATAATGTAGAAAACTCTTTAGGTAGGGGAGAGGATTTTTCATGACATTACCCATACAGCGGTGTTTGGATAATTGGGCAGGAAATATTTAGCATTGGGCTTCAATGTACTTGTTGAAAATCAGAGTACCACAAACATGCTTCGAGATAGCATCGACATGGTCTTCGAGCAAAGGTCAGACTTTGGAAACATGAAGGATCCATCAGGAATAACTTGTAGAATAAGTCTTACAATTTCCTCATGGATGAATGGATAACCTTGCTGAAAAGGAATCTATAATGATAGGTCCTCCAGCCGGGGGGGGGGGTGCTAGGCATGACATCATGTTACCGGGTCATCAAAGGATCAACATCATAACTCTTGGAAAGTTGTCCCAACCATCATATCTGACCGAGATTCAGATCCAATTGGTGTCAGAATACCTCAGGCTTAGGATACCTGAGAAGAAAAGGTGCAACGCAAATTGACGAGATGACATTGTAAGATTCTCGGGGAAATGAACTATGAAGTGATTTCCGTTAACAAGAGTCCATCATTAACCCAAGGAGAGGACAAGGAGGTGTCTGGTGAACTCAACGGCAATTCACCAAGATTCTCAAAAGATGGATTTCCTCCATTAAGTGAACAAGGAGATAACATTTGTCAGATCAAATGATATAAGGAAGTATGCTCGAGGAAAACATACACAATTAAACATTGGTTGAAAGGTGCGCCCGAAATATGGGTTGGGTTGCACGACCAATGTCAGAATGGTGATTCAATAAGCCATAGTCGTAGAATGAAACTATAGACCAATAACTTCAAAGCAAGAGGGTTGCTCGAAGTTTAGAATTTACACATCACAGACCATTTGTCGGTATTCCGGTTAGAAACATCACGGGGACCATGAAAAGAATGGTGATGTTAATAAGTATCACTGGTATCAAGAATTCTTAAGGGTGGTGAATTTCTCACAACATTGAGGACATAAGAGATGTTAATGTTCCAAGGTAAAGAAGAACAATTACTGGATAGCAAGGAACTCAAGGTATAACACCAAACACGAACAAGCTTGTGTTGGTGGGAAGGCAATAAGTGGTCGATGATAACGCAGATCATCGAGGGCAAGGATGGTATTTCTCATCATGAACTCATTTGATATCCTGGAAGAGCTCATAAGGTTGATGATGATCATGACACACTTTGTCGAGAGATTTCAAGATGTAATCGATCGGCGATGACATCAAGTCAAATGAATGATGAAGTGAAAGGTTATTGGAACCAAGGGTACGACACAAACTCGAAATCAAGTTTGTTGGTCAAGGAGAAATGGTATGACGAGGAAGATCGACGTAAGCTTAGCTCAACGTCGAAACTGGTGCTCCCGGAATAAGGACCAGGTAGCACAGTTAAAATCTGCACGACAAGGATATAGCCAAACAGGCTAGGAATGGCGTGATCGGTTACAAACTCGTCCTTAAAGAAGATTATCAAGTGTCGTTGAACCGTAATGCAGACTCGGTTCAGTTATCGGTGTCTTTGAGTGTTTAATAACTCTGAGCCCTAATCGGTGAGTATGTAGTACTTGATGAAGAACTCATAAGAAGTTATGCAGTTCCATGATAATCTCGAGATACCAGGGGGTAATACTCGACACAAGATCAAAGTAAAGGTTGGACTGGTGTATTGATCCATAGGAGACAATTGTTTTAACTTGTCCGAGAAATGAGATCAAAGAAGAACAATCACGGTCGGAACCACGGTTGCAAGGGATCAATTCACAGATACCATATGTTAGTTATCAAGGAAATAGTTATTGTTACAAGAAGCTTTCATGATAGGATATATATCGCGTCCATGGGCATGAACACAAGGTTCAAGGTCGACTCCCACTTCTCCAATGCATACCCTTTCATTCACTTCTCGCTTTCGATGAAGTTATAGTGTTGAAATTTTATCTGGCAAAATACCAGAAGTGTATGACTCGTGAAAACTTTCGAGTTCACACATACTAAGGAAGGCATAGGTTCAACCCATCGGGGCATCTTAGAATCATATTCTAGAATCTTTAGAAATAATTAACTCAAGCTCGAAGGCAGAGCATGGTTGAGAAAGCAGAGGATACAATTTACCAAAGGCATTATGTATCAGAGGAAAGGCTCATAAGGTTATTGAATATGAAGGGCATTGTCAGATAAAATCCAACAAAGGATCTGGTGGTCCACAAGGGATCTGACGTGAGCATCGGTACTCAACTAGAGGAAGAAGAATGCAAGGAGATCAATTTATAGAAACAACTGGCTAACTCAATTGTCAAATGCAAAGGAATTATGATTTCCAAAACAAAGGATCAGAAGCAGACGTTCTGATCAAGGATGGATCAATTGAATATACCAGAGGCACAATTCAACGACAGATAGTTTGGTAGAGAACCAGCTCACGTTCAAAATGACGTCTGAGCCAGAAAGATAATCCTAGGACTCGACTGATGATTGCGAACATTCACAACGTATTGAATCAACGGACTCAAAAATGATGGTGACAAAGGATGCCAATATGATTACTATACTTATGGGATTAATCATAATGAAAGCAAGCAAGAAATTCTAGAGCAATAGGTTACTGAGGATTTTCGGAATATCGAATGGTATTTCGAAGGCTTTTGTGTAACACATGAACAACTGGGGGATGAGCGGATACTCGATAAGTGCGAGAATCAACCGTAGGGGTATTCAGGTGACAAAGAACAGCAAGGCAGTAAGCTCAAAGGATTATCGAAACAACGACGAGTTTTTCGGGGTATCTTGTAATAGCAAGACCAACTGGGGATGAAGGTAGGAATAACAACTGCAAGTAGTTATCCATAAGGGTTTACGGTGGAAGGGGAATTGCAATCGCGATGAACACAAGTTCTCGAGTTAACAGCGGAGAGTATCTTCAGGGTCTTCTGGTGCAGCCGACGATCATCAGTAATAAGGGGCTCTCCAGGTGAAAGTGATAACGAGATCCTAATGTTAGATTTAGCAAAGTTCATTTAACCCGAATAGAAGAGAGATTAGAGTCCCAGAGTAAGATCGAGGAGTAAAAGATCCTAATACCACCCAATGGCGACGTGGGCCCGTAAGGCACACAGCCAAGTTAGTAAAAGTTTTGCAATGGCTAGACTCAACTTCGGCCAAGGAGTTGGAAGGGGGATTCCTACAGGCAGTCGGCTCTGATACCAACTTGTGACGCCCCCGATTCAATCATACACTAATCATGCACGCAAATGTGTACGATCAAGATCAGGGACTCACGGGAAGATATCACAACACAACTCTAAAACATAAATAAGTCATACAAGCATCATAATACAAGCCAGGGGCCTCGAGGGCTCGAATACAATTGCTCGATCATAGACGAGTTAGCGGAAGCAACAATATCTGAGTACAGACATAAGTTAAACAAGTTTGCCTTAAGAAGGCTAGCACAAACTAGGATACAGATCGAAAGAAGCGTAGGCCTCCTGCTGGGATCCTCCTAACTACTCTTGGTCGTCGTCAGCGGCCTGCACGTAGTAGTAGGCACCTCCAGCGTAGTAGTCGTCGTCGACGGTGGCGTCTGGCTCCTGGACTCCAGCATCTGGTTGCGACAACCAGAAAGAAAGGAAAGGGGGAAAAAAGGGGGAGAAAGCAACCGTGAGTACTCATCCAAAGTACTCGCAAGCAAGGAACTACACTACATATGCATGGGTATATGTGTAAGGAGGCCATATCGGTGGACTGAACTGCAGAATGCCAGAATAAGAGGGGGATAGCTAATCCTGTCGAAGACTACGCTTCTGGCAGCCTCCGTCTTGCAGCATGTAGAAGAGAGTAGATTGAAGTCCTCCAAGTAGCATCTCCAAGTAGCATCTCCAAGTAGCATCTCCAGTAGCATCGCATAGCATAATCCTACCCGGCGATCCCCTCCTCGTATCCCTGAGAGAGAGCGACCACCGGTTGTATCTGGCACTTGGAAGGGTGTGTTTTATTAAGTATCCGGTTCTAGTTGTCATAAGGTCAAGGTACAACTCCAAGTCGTCCTGTTACCGAAGATCACGGCTATTCGAATAGATTAACTTCCCTGCAGGGGTGCACCATCTTACCCAGCACGCTTGATCCCATTTGGCCGGACACACTTTCCTGGGTCATGCCCGGCCGCGGAAGATCAACACGTCGCAGCCCCACCTAGGCTCAACGGAGAGGCCAGCACGCCGGTCTAAACCTAAGCGCGCAGGGGTCTGGGCCCATCGCCCTGAGCACACCTGCATGTTGCGTACGCGGCCGAAAGCGGAACTAGCCCCCTTAATACAAGAGCAGGCTTACGTTCCAATCCGGCGCGCGCCACTCAGTCGCTGGCGTCACGAAGTGCTTCGGCTGATACCACGACGTCGGGATACCCATAACTACTCCCACGTAGATGGTTAGTGCGTATAGGCTCGTAGCCAACTTAGATCAAATACCAAGATCTCGTTAAGCGTGTTAAGTATCCGCGAACGCCGAACAGGGCCAGGCCCACCTGTCTCCTAGGTGGTCTCAACCTGCCCTGCCGCTCCGCCACAAAGTAACAGTCGGGGGCCGTCGGGAACCCAGGCCCACCTCTACCGGGATGGAGCCACCTGCCCCTTCAGCCCCCATCTCCGAACAGTATCACAGGTAATGTAACTGTGTAAAGTATATCGTATATGCCCGTGATCACCTCCCGGAGTGATCACGGCCCAGTAGTATAGCATGGCAGACGGACAAGAGTGTAGGGTCACTGATGGAACACTAGCATCCTATACTAAGCAGTAGGATAGCAGGTAAAGGTAACAACAGTAGTAGCAAGGACAGGCTATGCAGCAGTATAGGATTAACTGAAAGCAGTAACATGCTACACTACTCTAATGCAAGCAGTATAGAGTAGAATAGGCGGTATCTGGTGATCAAGGGGGGGGGGGCTTGCCTGGTCGCTCTGGCAAGAAGTACGAGTCACCAACACCGTAGTCGAACTGGGGGTAGCCGGCAGTCTCGGGGTCTATCGGAAAGAAGTAACGGAGAGGGAACACAATAAATAACAGAACAATCAAAGCATCACAAAGTGTAACAAGACAATACGCAGGGTTTGGTGTGCCCTAACGCAGTAGTAAGTGATACCGACGAAGGAGGGAAACATCCGGGAAAGTATTCCCGGAGTTTCGTGTTTTCGGACAGATGAACCGGAGGGGGAAAGTTGCGTGTTTGCTATGCTAGGGATGTGTGGCGGACGAACGGGCTGCGTATTCGGATTCGTCTCTTCGTTCTGAACAACTTTCATGTTGAAAATAATTTAATCCGAGTTACGGATTAAAAGATATGATTTTCTAAAATTTTTATGAATTTCTGGAATTTAATTAATTATTTAAATTAATTCGAGAATGGATTTATGACATCAGCATGATGTCATGCTGACATCAGCAGTCAACGGGGTTGACTGGTCAACCTGACATGTGGATCCAATGGGACCCACCTGTCATACACTGTTAAGTTAATTAGGGTTAGGTTAAACTAATTATTGCTTAGTTAGACTAACAGGTTAATTAGATTAATTAAGTTGGATTAATTAACTTAATTAATTTACTAATTAATTAATTAATTTTATTAATTCATTTTTATTTTATTTATTATGATTGTTTTTTTATTCCTTTTTTTAAACCGTTCTAGGGCGGGGCCCTTTGTCATAGGCCCATAGGGCCTTAACGGGCACGGGCACGCGGGCGCTGGGTATACGAGCGTAACCCGGTTGGCCTCGGGCGCCGGCCGGTGCGGCCAAGGGGCGCCGGGCGCGGCCACGGGGAGCAGGGGCACAGCAGCACGCTGAACTCGAGCTCCGGCGGCTGAGGTCCGGGCGGAGTAGAGGGGGCCGCGGCGAGTAGATGCAGCGGGGCACAGCGAGTGGTCCAGGGGCTCCGGCGACAGGCGCGTGAGGAGGCGCGCGCGTGGGGGCAAGCACCGGCGGCCAGCGGTGCAGCGCGTGGTGGTGCGCTGAGCGCAGCTGGCAGGACCACGGCACGGCCAACGATGGCTACAGGGCGTGGTGAGCACGGTGGTCGGCGAGCAACAATGGAGGGGACCGCGGCAAAAATTACGGGACAGAGGGAGAGACGGGGGAGGGCGAGGCCCTCACCGGCGATGTAGAGACCAAGGGGGGCAGCGATGCTCGAGGTGGCCTTTGGGGAGGAGGACGGGGACGATGCGCGGCGACGAGGAGACAGTCTGGCGAAGACGCTTCCGGCGAGGGGCGTTCCGAGCGACGGCGATGGGATCCAAGGGCGACGGTGTCGGGGAGCCGGCCGACGACGGTGCTCGGGGCGACGATGGGGTTCGATCCGGGCGGCGGCGAGGGGCGCAGGGGGGGCCGACGCGGTGGCGTCTGGTGGCGGCGGGGACAGGCGACGCCGGCGAGGCGTGTGG